>NW_026869064.1:418270-516319 GCF_020745735.1 Hemiscyllium ocellatum | reverse complement strand
ACCCCATCCCTACACCTTTACCTACCCACACGCTGTGTCTCTCCTTGTGAAATTTATTCCTTGCATGTCAATAAATGTGCCTTTGGAAACCACATTCTCAGAGTGACAGCGATTCTGATCTCCTCATTTCTTTCTCCTTCAAAGGTTTGATTAAAGGTATTGAACACCTGATATCTAGATTTTACTTACTTGAAAGATGGAATTGTCCAACTATTTACTCTGACCAAACATTTCATAACCTGCAAAAAAAAAACCATTAAGTCGTCCTTGGTTCAGGGATAACTGTTCTCATATTTCCAAGAAGACAAGTGAATAAAATCTCATCTTCAGTACACCTACATCAGCATCTTCTCTAATGGCTTTACACCCCAGTAAACCCCGTCATTCTCAATTCATGGAATCACAGAATCCTACAGTGCAGAAAGAGCCGGTATCGGGCCGTATCGACTCTCTGAAGAGCATCTCACCTAGACCCACCTCCCCTCCTTATTTCCATATATTTCACCTGAAGAAGGGGTATCACTCCCCCCTTATGATTTCAAATAAACCTGTTGGAGTATAATCTGACGTCCTGTGATTTCTGACCTTATCCACACATTACCCATGGCTCATTCACTTAACTTACTTAATTCACTCCCTGGACACGAGAGGGCAACTTACTTTGCCAATCAACCCAACCCTCCCTCTGAAAACCAGTGCGAATTACTGAGACAATGTTCCATCATACTGAGTAAATGCTGTATCAATTTTAAATGTTTTTCTACCCTGGTAACAGCCTCATCAGAATAAATGAATCCAAATTCAATGTATCGAAACGCTACTCTATCCTTTACAATTTCATTCGTGCTGCGGGAAATGTTTCTGCATTCATATTTGAATGTGTTTACGTTGTTTCTTCCTCAGCTTCCTGCTTGTAGTAAACACTTCAATCCAGAACAAGTCTGTCAAATACTTTTCATTCCAACACAGTCACAAGGTGAAGTTTGCAGAAGGCACGTGTTTGGCCGTTCACTGACACACAGCCTTCCTGAGAGCTGCAGTCCTTCCCCACCTTTATTCAGGCAGCACTGTCCTTCCTGTGACATGCCCCATCTAGAATGGAAGGACAGGTATCAATACCCGCACTTGGGAACGGGGCGACAGTTTTAAAATATTTACACTGTCCCCAGCGGAGAATTGAGCCCTGTGATAGGTGGGGATACTAACTACTATACTACCCAGGACAAGAGTGCCAAAGGAGGCCCTTCAACCAAAAGTGGCCACACTTCTCAAATACAACTGCGTAATGAACTGAATCACATTTCACAATTCTTACCCCACAGCCTTATATGTCTTGGCATCACAAGCTCACATCTGAATATTTATTCAGGTTGTCAGGGTTTCTGTCGCTCTGAACAATGCAGACAGTATATTCCAAATTCCAACCACCCACTGGCTGATAAAGCTTTTTCGCACATATTCGCGACTGCGCCACTCAGTTCCTCTGATTCTGGGGCTGGAATTGGGGCTATGTGGCAGCAATGGTTACTGCCTTGTAGGGGGAAACTGGTGAAGGAGCCGATGTTAAACTGCATTACTATTGAAGCATACATTTCAACACACCTGCACTGTCCCCGAAGCTTTTGATGTTTTGGAAAAATCTACTGATCTCAGCCTTCAGCATATGAATGATGGAATCACCACAGCCACTGGGGGAACTGATATTAAGTGGTCAGCCCATTCTGAGTTCCCACATATCTGCCACTGTTCGCTTAGCACTGATATTGTGCATTTGGTGCGCTGCCTAATATGTCCTATGAGACTGTACTTATTGCACGCTGTCAGTGCATTCATCTGTGGGATGCTGTGATCGTATAGTGGTTAGTACTCTGCGTTGTGGCTACAGCAACCTCGGTTCAAATCCGCGTCATGGCAGTAATTACTTACTCGCTCACATCTCTGTGTTTCATATGCCAGAATTCAAATCCACCCGTTCTCGGAGATTTCACTCCCTCCTACGATCACTAATCGAACTGTTCATCATCCATATCCCCATTACATTAATTTAGAGATGCCGGTGTTGGACTATGGTGTAAAATGTTAAAAACCACCCAACACCAGGTTAGAGTCTAACAGATTTAACTGAGCACTAGTTTTCGGAGCTTTGCTCTTTCATCATGTGGTTGTTGACTCATTTTCTATTTCATTAACGCACTGCAGAATCTAACACAGACTCTCACATTGATACTGTTCACTCTGTGCTACTGCGGTCACTGTTGCTGGGTGAACGTGCCCCAACCACACCACCGGGACCTGCAGACCAGTTGATGCATTTGGTTACCACTGTTGTGAGGCCAGTCCTCGTGTAGTAGCTTTTACTGATATGGACTTGCGATTATGGGTGGTCAAGCTCAGGAAAATGATACAGGACAATATCGAGGAAAAGCGACTTCATTGAGAAAGATTAGCTTCACGGGTTTTTTGAAATGGCCGAGCACTATTACTCCTGGACTGTTAACTCAGATACCAAGCAAATGAACCAGGGATCCGGGTTTTAATCCACCAAGCCAGGTGTTAGAATTGAGACTCAATACATATCTGGAATTACGATTCTAATAACATCTATAAATCCATGGTCAATTGTTGAAAAAGCAAAACCATCGTGTTCACTGACGTCCTTTGAGGAAGAAACCTGCATTCTTATCTGGTCAGGCCTCAATGTGACTCCCGACTCACTGCAATACGGTTGAGTCTCAACGCCCGCTGGGCAATTAGGGATCGCAATCAATACTCCCGAGACAGCGACGCCCTCATACTGTAACCGAATTAAAAAAAAGTCAATTTAGCTCTCGCTAGATTACTGTGTGCAGTTCTGCAATTCACAGTATAGCAATGAGGGGATTGCACTGGGAACGTTGCCGGAGAGATTCACTGGGATATTGTCTGGGCTGAAGAGTTTCATTTATGAGGAGAGATTGGACAGACTGGGGTTGTTTGTCACTGAGCAGAGGAGATTGGAGAAGATATGACTGAGATGTACAAAATAATGAGGGATATGGATAGGATAGACTGAAAGAAGCGTTTGTTATTGATGGAGGGATTGAACACCGGGGCCAAGAGATTTTGGGAAAAGGCAGAAAGGTTTGATTATATGTGCGGAAACGGTCAGAAATGCGGAAACTCTTTTAACCTGAAAAAAAATTCAGATGTGAATTTGTGATGCCAAGACATATCAGACTATGGGCTAAATAATGGAAATCTTGTTTCAGGTATTTAAGCACTTGTGTTGGGCAAGTGCGGCCACAACAGGCTGCAGGGCTCCCTTCGATTTTGTTTTCTTCCACAGTATCGTGGTTCGTGTCCCCGCCTGTCACTGGGCTCAATTCTCTGCTGGGGGCATCGTAAATGTTTTAAACCTGTCGCTCTGTTCCCCAGTGAAGATATTAATGCCTGGCCTTCCATTCTCGATGAGATATGTCACAGGAAGGACAGTGCTGTCAGCATCAGCTGGGGAAGGACTGCAGCTCCTGGGGAGAGAGTGTGTCAGTGAAAGTGCGAACAGTAACTTCTGCAAACTCCACATTGTGTTTCGTGTTGCAATGAAAACCATCATATAGAGGTGTTCTTGACTGTGTGTTTATATAAAGCAGCAATCTGAGGAAGAAAACAGAGTAAACCCATTCAGATCTGAGTGCAGAAACATTTCCAGCAGCACTGATGAGTTTGTACAGCGCTGAACCGCGTTTGGATGCATTGAGCTCGGCTTGAGGGCGCAGCTTGCTTTCACTCGGCTGAGTTGCCAGTGTATAAAGCCATTAAACATGTTACAGATGGTGTTGAATATGATTGTACATTTGCTCAGTGGTTCGCACTGCTGGTAAATCTGTAGGTTAGGTGGATTGGCTGTGTTAAATTCGTTGATGTGTTCAGGGAGTGAATTTAGTAAGTTAAGTGAGTTAGCCATGGGTAACGCAATGATAAGGTCAGTAGTCACACGATGCCAGGTTTCATTCCAACAGGTTTATTTGAAATCGCAAGCCAGAGGCATGCCAGGATAGAGAGGGGAGCTAAGTCTGGTTGAGATGCTGTTTCGAATGTCCCTACAGACCTGATCGGCTGAATCGTACTTTCTGCATTGTTGGGAATCTGTGATTCTGTCAGAGAGGACACTGCCAGCGCTTACTGGCTGCGAAGACATTAGAGACGATGCTGACGGCGTTTAGTGGGGATGGAATTTTATTTATTTGTGTGTTGGAAAATTTGAAACTGAACCAAGGAAAACCGAATGGAAGTTTTCCAGAGTATGTGAGGTTTGGAGAGAGTAAATAGGTTGTAAATTCTCTTTTTCAAGTTCGCAAATTTCTGAACGTCAGGCCTTCAAGACCATCGATGTCGGGCAAAGAAATAATGAGAGCAGAATTTCTGTCACTCTGAGAATCCATTTCCAAATATTTGGAGAGACACATTTCGAGAAACAGAAGCAGTGAGTTTCACCAGGAGAGAGACAGCCTGTGGCCAGGTAAAAGTGTAAATGTGGGGGGTGTGTGTGGGGGTGGGGTGGGGGGGGAGGTGTGTGGGCGGTGGAAGTTCTGAGGAAACAATGTCTAATTTGGACGAATTTAGATGTGAAGAAATATCGGAAACGTATGCAGCTGAATAATATTGAGCAAAGAATCATCAGAGTTTTGAAAGATTTATATTAATATTCTACATGAAACATTATAAATGGAACTGAGCAGGTTTTGTATATTGTCAAGGAAAGCTATTCCATAATGAATAGGAAGTGACCTGTCTCTTGGAGATCGGTTTCCTGCTTTAATCCCACGCCTGAAAGATGGGAGGACAATCGCCATGACGTTGTGTCCATTTGATACCCACTGAAATCTGCCAACGTAACTGAGCGTCAAAACTGGCATCTTGTTTTGTAGTTTAACCTACTGTTTTTCTCATCAGTATTTTCTTTAAGCTGAAATAAATTCGGAGCAAAATTGAATGCACCATTAAACGTTCCAATGATATAAATCCAATGCACTTCCGATCATTGCAATGAACAGAGTGAAGTTGCAGCAAAATTAATAAAATGAAATGAAGAAAACTGCATTTCCGGAAATTTTACCCAGTTCAGGTTCAGCCTTATGAGAAAGCCCATCGAGCTAAAACATCACCTTCACTTCTCTCTCTCCATATATACTTCTTCACGTGAGAGAGAAACTGTCTGAAGAAATTATGCGTCAAGACTAAATATGCGTGTGAATGTGACGGCAATTTCATGTTTGCTAGTTCATTCTGAGACAGTTCTGACTCGGAATGAATCAAGGACAGGTATTCCTTCTAAGGACGAGGTCAATTCTTTGGATTTTGCTGGTATTATTATTCGCTGAAAGCAGAAACATAATGGTGTGGATTCGATCCCTCTCAGGGAATTTCTTATCCCCTGGGTGCACCATAAGTAATCTTGATGTGGTCACATGTGAGCCCCTTTGCAATGGGCTGAAGTGGCCCAGAGGTGAAGGCGACGGGTTGGTCTTTCATTGTGCATGTGTGGATTTGAATCATACTCTGGCTGTTACTTCTACCAAAAACAGCTGTGGTTTCGTTTGTGCCTCGCATCTTTAGCATACATTGGATGGAGAATCTTGTTCTTGCCCTTCATTGCCCCGGAGATTTGTGATAAATCGAAACCTCATCAAAGTCGAAATAAAGCAATTTGTTTCCGTTGTAAGTTATATTGGGATAATGAAAAGGAGTGCACACGTTTCCTTCCTCCTTTCATTCCATCTTGACTTTCTATGAATTTACATCGAATGAAAGCAATACAAATAAGGAGAGATCAGGTGCAATATTTTATCCAGTTGGATTGTGAATTTTAATGTAACACACCACACAAACTTTTGATCAGTATTTTAAACAGTCAATTGAATTGGAACTGCAGAAAACTTTTCCAATGAAATGAGCCTTTCATTCTTTCACAATCTTTTGCTGTGTGCATCATACCGGGATCCGTCATCCAGCGTGATCACCAAGTTGGCAACAATATTAGATCCACCAATTTTCTTTAACAACCACAACTTCTGCACATACACATCTGTGGTGTGCCCAGTGCTATTTGTTGTCTCCAGGCCACAGCACATTTCTTGTTTATGAGCTTATAAGCCTAGTTCCTGATCTGTCTGATCAGTTTGAGAAACGTTTTCTATCACTTCATCCGATCCCGTCAAAATTCGAAACTTATCAACAAAGTAAGGCATTAGACCAAATGATGCAGTAGTGGAAGTCGGCCATTCAGACCATCGAGTCTGCTCGAACATTCAATGAACTCATAGCTGATCTGATAATCTTCAACTCCATTCTCTTGCATTGCCTCGACAAAGCATTATCGTCTTTCTGATCTGTCTGGCACAGTTTGAAAATACACAACAACTCAACCTCAACAACAGTTTCGGTAAGGAGTTCCACTGTTTCACTGGCCCCTGAGCAAAGAAATGACTCCTCATTTCTGAATTAAATAGGCAAAATCTAATTCTGAGTTCATGTCCTCTGGTGTTCTCCTCATACCAGAGGGTAAACCACCTGCCCATAACTACCCTGTCAAGATCCCATGAATATTGAACGTTTATAAATGTTATCATGTGATTGTACAGGTCCTTTCCGTCTCCTTAGTTTTAAAGAGAATAATCCCAGCCGAAACAATCATTCCACGAAGCTCCGTTTTCTCCTGTGTTGACAATATATCAGAGGCGGAAAGATTACAGTGAATGCGTGGAAATACGTTTGCAAGCAGTGGGTGGCTGAAATCTGAAACACAGTGCATGCAAGGATCGGAGAGGCAAAATCCACATAACTTTCCGAAGTATTCAGATGTGAATATGTGATGCCAAGACATACAAGGCTCTGTATCAAGTGATTTAAAAAGGGGTTCGGATAGTTAAGCGATTATTATTGAACAATACAGGTACTCAGTTACAAGAGTGGGTTATTAATACCTGTCCTTCCATTCTCGAACGAACATGTCAGAGTAAGAACTGTGCTGTCTGAATCAGCGTGGGGGAGTGCTGCTGCTCCCGGGAGACACAATGACAGTGACTGTGCAAACACGTGACTTCTGTAAGCTGTACCTAGAGTCGGTGTTGGAATGAAAATCATTAGGTAGTTTTGCTCGTAGTGAGGTGTTTACTTATAGAAGGTAGCTCAGGAAAATATACATTCTACTGCCCTTTCCCCACTCGCCCATACCACTGACTACCGCCACTATGTAGGACAATTTCTCTCTGAGCACCATCATCCAGTCCTCCTTGGCCCCCAACACTTCCCCATATGGCACAATTACACGAAATCTCAGAAGATGCAATGCTACTTGTTTACGATGTCTCTCCCCACTGTGTAAAGTTCCAGTGATTTATCTGCCTCTCACTCAATTTAGCAAACTGCATTTCCTGCTCACAATGTGATCTCGTCAAGACTGGGGGGAGAAAAACAGAGCGGATGACAAACGCGAGTACACCTATGTTCTGTCTGCAAACAGAAAAAGAACTTGAGCTTCGAGATTCCTGTCACTGCAAATTCCCACTGTGTTCCTATGCCTCCATGTCAGTTTGGTCTGCTGCAGAGCTCCCGCATGGCCTGTGCAAGTTGGAAGATTGGTACGTCATTTGCGAATGAGAGACCGTGCAATCTTCAGTACCCAACATGGAGCTCAATCATTTTAGACCCTGCCCATCTTCTTTCACGTTCCTGCCCCATCTACACATACCATTCATTCCAAAGGCGGATGGTTTGGCTCGAAAATTTCTCCCCAGATGCTCTAGACCTGCTGATTTTGTTCTGATATTTCTACATTTCTTTTGATAACTTTATTCTGTTGTGATTTCCAGCCTTCAGGAAACGTGCGTTTGGACGGGATTGTGGTCAGAGGAGATTTATCAACGCGGTGCCTGAGCTCGACCATTCCCCCTGCGAAGATAAGCGAAAGTGAAGGCTGCAGGTGCTGGAGCTCAGAGTCGAGAGTGTAGTGCTGGAAATGCACAGCACGTCAGACAGCATCTGAGGAGTAGGAAAATCGATGTTTCGGGAAAAAAAAAACGACATTCCATTGCCAGCCGATGCCTGGAGGAAGAAAATCTTTTGTTCCACCTTAGGACCCTGCAACCATACGGGATAAATGTGTATTTCAACAGCTTCCTCATTTCACCTCCCCCAACATTATCCCAATCCCAAGCCTCCAGCTAGGCACTGCTCTCTGGACCCGGCCATCATTGCCCCTCCGAACTACAACCTTCTACCTCTCTTCATCCATCTATCGGTTTCCCAGCTACCTGACCACCAATCCCATTCCCCTTCCTCAACCCCGACTCAAAAGCCTCATTCCTGATGAAGGGCTTATGCCCGAAACATCGATTCTCCTGTTCCTCGGATGCTGCCAGACGTTCTGTGCTTTTAAAGTACTACACTCTCGCCAATGCAAAGATAGATGAGCTCGACTGGGGCTCTCTATCTGAGAGCGGAGAAAGCTGAGAGAGAAATTGATTAACGTGCACAGAAATGGAATAGATATGTTTGACAGGAATAAACTTCTTATGGGAAGGGTAAATAACCAGGGTTATAGATGAAACGCTACAGGGAGGATGTTCAGTGAAGATTTAGGAAGAATGTTTACATCCGGAGAGGGTTGTTTGTCGGGAACTCACTGTTTGAACGTGTGGTAAAGCTAAGAGTCATCCAAATACTTCAGGAGAATTTAGCTGAACACTTGAGGAGCTAGAGCATGCACGGATAAGGACCAGGTACTGGAAGGTGGGGCGAAGATAAACAGATATTTATTGAAAGACTTGAATACTGTAACTTCCGGTGCAGTAAAATGGAGGCTAGCGCAGCTCAGTGGCACAATGAAAGACATGGTGGACATCTACTGCATTGTTAAGATCGCGATTCACAGTTTGAGGGTTTGATTCCCTCCAGAATCACAATTTTGTTCAGATTTGAGTTGATTCAATGATTGTTCTGCTGCTTCATCGTCGGTTCCCATCGTCTGGAGTTCTCGTCCCTGCTACTGACCAGAGAAGGTTCCTCACTACTTGGTAGTGAGTTTTAAGAAATCATATCATTTGAAATATGATCAGCCAGGAATCGGCTGCTCATTCACAAAACCCACTGCAGATACCCACTGTCTTTCAACACAGTTCCCTCCCACGGTTGCACAGAGTGTTTCGATTTATTCAGTGTCTTTTTCCATTTGCGCGATAGGTTGATGTAGATGGGCTGGGAAAAGACATTGACCTGTTCGATCAGCCGTAATTTTGTCAAATGGGTAGCGCTGGCGGGTGAAATGGCCCCCGCCTATTCCTCTCAGTCTGTCCTGTTTCTGACAGAGGGTTTTAAACAATAGCATGATGAGGACAATGTGAATCTACACCACGGAATACCAAGGTCCTCCCCTTTATCCCACCGCTCTCACAGCTGCTGTTGTAGCTTCAGATCAGACAGTGCAGGATTCTCCTAGGTGCTCGTTCAAGCTGCATGCTTCTTCACACAGGTTTCCAACTAGACACATGGAGCAAACTGCCGGTTAGATATTGGGGATTCAGGGACAGATTTCTCCTTTTTCTGACTAGAGTTCTGACCACGGTAATAAACATAAATTTCGGGCGTTCTGTATCTTACTCTAGATTCTTATCACTTTACAACTTAAACTGAAATTCAATTTACTCTTGCATGACATTCTTATGTCTTCAGTATTCATGAAAACTGTGCATTATGCCCTTGGATGAAGCCATGGTGAAGATTAATGATGAGTGCAGTGTGTTTCATGTTGTCTGTAGGATCTTGCAGAAGCGTGTTCGTGAAGTGTGGTTGAATCGAATTCTGTGCTGAATTGAAGCCGACCGAGTGAGAAGCCCTGTGATAATGTAACATTTTCTGTAAACAACGCAGCGACCATTGGAAACCCAGTTTTCAATCAAGTCTATTTTGCACAACATTTTTCTGTATCCCATTAAATCAGTGAGTATTAAAAGGACTCAGTCCCGTTCCTGGTCATTGTGACTAAATGACCAAGGCAATCGATGGCAATGATAATGATGCTTGACATCGACAGGTGCATTCCTACTCACTAGAGTCACATTGTATTACAGATCATGTAAGCAGAGGAGATGATGATCCTTCTGGCACCCTGAGACAGTGCGACAATTAATCCCACGTCATTAGTCTCACTCTATACCAAAAACCAGTTAGCCAACGGACTGAGCTAACCAGCTTCCATTCAATGTACAGCTCAAACAAACAGCTCAGCACATTAACAATCTGCAGTAATTCACGATTGAGTGGGTTGGTTTCTGAAAATTAAACGTACCTTCTGAACAATGAGTGAGGCTATTCCAAGATTGCCTTCTCTGACTGCGCTGGGACATGACTGATGTTCTCAATGATATGGAAGTGCCAGTGTTTGAGTTGGGTAGACAAAGTTAAAAATGACACAACGTCAGGGCATAGTCCTTCAGGTTTATGTGGAAACACGAGCTTTCAGAGAGCCGCTCCTTCATCAGGTGGGTGTCTTTCTGCAGAAACTTGATGCGTGTGTCAATATGCGCGATAGTTTGGAAGATCATGTGGACTTTAACTGACCGTTCGTGGTGTCGATGATACCCATGACTTAGATGTGTTGGTGGTGGACTGGGGTGGACAAATTTAAAAATCATACAAAGCCACATTAGAGTCCAACAGTTGACAACCACCTGATGAAGAAACAGTGCACGGAACACTGGGGCTTCCAAATATGCTTGTTCAATACAATCTGATGCAATGTGATTTTCAACATTGAGAGCTTTTGGTAATGTTTAATTGATCGAAGACAGTAAACGAATTTTCGTTCGTGGAGATTAAAATTTCAAATATTATCCACCTCAGTGTAACAAAAAAAAAGTTTGGATGTGTGTTGAATCTCCACAATGCGCTTGCGCCAAGCAAAAGTTGAACCTGCACCCGCCTGATCCGTAACCAGCTATACGAATGGCTGTACCACTGGCCAGATGCACAGCTGAAATTTTACACGCTGCAGAGCTGTGGTGCTGACAATGACATGAGCAATAACAGTAACAGTCACAAGGTGAACAAAGAACAAAGATAATCACCATCAATGATCCATTTCAAATTGTCTTAAAAAGACTACCATTCACAATTTGAGCAGCCAATCAATGAGGTCGCTGCTGATCAAAAAAATTGCACCTTACTTTGCTGCGTTTTCACCACAATTAGAGGTAAACTCCAGCCCAATCATAACATCGCATATTCCTATTAATTTTCAGATTTAGATTACGTTAATGACCTGTCCGTATTTGCAGGATACTGAACAACATGAAATGAATGAAAACGTTCTTCCGGTGATGTAATCCAGTGCAGAGTCGGTCAGAAAAGAAAAGACAAAGACATGAAACATCATTCCCATTTCTCTCTGTACCAATGCATTTTCCTGAGTTGGATGTTTGCAGGACTTGTCATTAGTATCGAAAGTATTAATTATTTTCCTGGGAAAGTTTATTCATAAATCAATTAACATCTGAGTTTTGAAACCTATTTTACTTCAGATTAAAATAGTTGAATATCCTTTCCCCCAGCCTAATGTCTCAATCCTCCCTTCTCTTCCATGTAAATATCAACTGCTCCAGATGAGGTTGGAGCCCCTAACCTAAGGTTGCAATGCTCCTTGCTGCTCCATGTCAGTAGCAGCTTCTCCAATTTAAGTTGGAGCTCCCAGTCTGATGCCTCAATGCTCCCTACTGCATGTCGATAGAAGCGGTCCAGTTGAGGTTAGAACTACACTCTCATGGCCAAATGCTCCCAGGTGCTACGTGTCATTAAGAGCTGGTCCTTGTGAGGTCGGTGCTCCCAGTCTGATGTCCAAATGCTCCCTCCTCCATGTCAATAGAAGCGGTCCAGTTGAGGTTGGATCTATCACTCTGATGTCCCAATGCTTCCCGCTGCTACTTGACATTAAAAGCTTCTCCAAGTGAGAGTGGAGCTCCCAGACGGATCTCGCAAAGCTCCTTGCTCCATGTCGACTGAAGCTGCTTCAAATTAGGTAAGATCCCGCAGTCTGATGTTCCAATGCTCCCTGCTGCTTCATGTCAATAGAGACTACTCCAGGTGATGCTGGATTTCCCAGTCTGATGTCCCAATACTCCCTGCTGCTCCACGTCGATAGAAGCTGCTCCGGGTGAGGTTGGATCTCCCAGTCTGCTGCCCCAATGCTCCCTGCTACTCCAAGTAAATAAAAGCTGCTCCAGGTGTGGTGGGAACTCCCAGCCTGCTACCCCAATGCTCGCTGGTCCATGTGAGCAGACGCTGCTCCAGATGAGGTGGGAGCTCCCAACCCTTGCAACTCACACACTTCTATACCAACTTGGAAATAGTGCCCACTGACTATTTCCACCATTGGAGCCATTGGTGGAATATCCGCAACATGTGAATTTAATGTCATTTTTCGTCAGCACCGAATCATTACTTCCAAAAGACATTCTTTCTTAAATATTGTTTATCATGTGCGTATTGCAGTCAATCCGAAGTTAGATCATGGTGCTAATTGATGTATGCTCAATAAAAATTACATCATATTTTTCATGTTGAGTAACTGCTACTTAGCAAGGGCAATGTTTGTAATGCAATCACACTTTTATTCCAGGTGAGGGAATGTGGTTTGTATTATTTAAAATGAACTTGTCCACTGTGTACAATGATGAAATGGATCTCAATTTCAAAGAAAACTTGGTTATGTTGTCATCCATCTTGACATGTGGTGTCCTCTTCTTTCAACTACACGGGTATTAGAACGAAACGTCTATTAATGACATGCGTATAAAGACACATTCAATCATTTTTCGTGCTAATGCTGCATGAATTTGCGATTATTGATCCACAGTTTAGGTTCAGTCCCTGCAGTGAACATGCTACTTCTCCAGTTGTTCATTGTTCAATCTGATGCATCCAGTATGTGCATAACGTTTTGGAGCTTGCTTCCCACATCTTGTGTTTATCTGTGTCTTGTGTCCAGCCTTCATCAATTGCGAGAGCAACGGGCGAGGGAGAGACCAATGTGTAAGTCTCTCCGTATCCATGCATGGCACCCATATCTGCATTTCTCTACTGTGCATTTATAGCCAGTTCTCGGTGCCCCAACCCCCACGCCCTGCCCCTTTTGAAATATTTCCATTATTTTGTGTTGTCGCGCTGTACTCTTCTCACCAAGATGAATAACTTCTACTCAACCTGCTCCAGATTTCATTTGACAAAACAGTCATTAAGAATCCCATTACATAAACATGCCCTTCGCATATCTTGTATTTTGGTTTTCCTGGATCTCTTTCATATGATAAAAGGTCACAGCAGCTTGACATGAAAAAGAAAATCGCGTTACTTTTCATTATCCCAATGCGATCTACGTTTCAATGCAGTTTAAGCAACTTACTCAAATTATTCTTTGGGATTTTATAATAGCGTCGATGCATATAAATTGACCATTGGAGTTCCAATTTCAATAAGACAGGCGTGAGCATGCAAAAATAGCAACTTCGAAAACGGCGATGAGAGTGGGACTCGAACCCACGCATGCAGAGCACAATAGATTAGCAGCCCATCGCCTTAACCTCTCGGCCACCTCGTCACATATAATAGCAAGTGTATGAAGTTATGAATAAGTGAATTGCGTAAATTATGCAGAACAGCAGATATTTCTCCCTGGTCTGGTGAAATGCTAAATCGCACAGTACAGTCCCAAGACTATGGTCTGGCCTCTGGGTTGTGGGGCAATGGCATTCCCACTGTGACACTCTGCTCACAGTGATCTGAACAAAAATGAAGAAAAGACAATGAAACAAAGTCTGTTGAATTCTGTGAAGATTTGAAGTCAACGGAATGAAGAACCCGAGAAAGCAGGACGTGTTCCTTCAAGAAAGAGTTGGATATCGCTCATAAGGATAGTGGACTCAAGGGTTATGGGGATAAGGCAGGAACAGGATACTGATTGAGGATGATCAGCCATGATCATAATGAATGGTAGTGCTGTTTCGAAGGGCAGAATGGCCTACTCCTGCACCTATTGTCTATTGTCTATTAAATTGCCTGTGAGGAATTGTTTTCCAGACTGGAGGAGAGTGTATAGTGCTCAATGTCATTATTCGGAACACCTTTCTTCTGCTCAGATGTTTTTGACAAGCACTTCTGTACAGAACAGACACTTTCAAAATCCTAAATAAGACTAAACAGACAATCGAATTCAACAATGCAAAAACCTTGATCTGTATCATTTTCCTGGGTCATGCAACACCAAGTATGATCACAGCAACACAGTGAGCAAGTGTCAGTACGAAAATTAGTGCAGTGCCAGAGAGAATGCTGGGAGCAGCAGTTGACACGCGGGGAAGTGCATTTCCCACAACAGGAACACTACCAAAAAGCGGACTGTGGTGGAAGAATTCAGAGCGATTTTACACTTTGGAATTTGATACCAGAGACACAATGGAGATCTGTCATTGAGTCTGTTAAAGATGAAGATTTTAAGATTTCTACAGATGAAAAATGAAATAAAATGTTCATTGGTTAGTGAAGGCAAATGTTGCAATTATATATTTCAAAAATCTACCCATCTTTGCAATGAGTAGCTCACCATTTTCCTCACTCGGGGTCAGAACCACTGGTGAAGATGATCGTTTAATCCCTGTTACTAGCCATGGAATCAGAGAACTTCCGTTTCCCAAACGTTAAGGTACAACCAGGCATGTGGAGGTAGGCATAAATGCGTTGCTCCTGTGATGCAGGTGACAGTGCATGGTATCTCTGTGCCAGTATAGTGGGCTGTGTTGTGCTGAAGTTTTAAGTTTGAGCCTCACATGGAGCAGCTTCAATTATTCATTGTCTTGAGGGGTCCGGATAGAAGGTGATATTGAGCAAAGACAAGTTTATGGGAAAATACCCGTGTTTGTGGATTGAGAAATGACCTTTTCTGGATAATGACTCCTTGATCAACAAACATACTGCAAGTATTTAAAACGTGAAGAGACATGTGTGGAGAGAGAGCCAAATGTGATTGTTCAGCAGGTGGATAACTTGTCTCTTGTGCATTGCTTTACATTTCGGGAAAATAAATGTTGAACTGGTTTCATGTTACGCATTTTGTTGCAAAGTCGCAAAGGTTATTGCAATAATCAAAAAAGAAAAATCACATAGGACCGTTTGAATATTGTATTGAATTGAATTTTGGCCTGAGCATATTTTATCTTCAATGGCGTGCTGCAGAGAAGTACAGAGGGTTAACAATACAATAGGACAGAGACTTCTTGGTGCATTTCTTGGGTGGAGTAAAGAATGTACGAAATATATATAACATCATGTGAATGTGGTCGAATCTTTAAAGTAGGTGTTGCGTCTCCAAGTGACGATTCAATTCCCACTCATTCGGGTATAACTTCTGTCTCCAGTTATTTTAAGACATCAGCTCCATTTACAGAGTTTCACCTTGAATAATACGCCTCACTGTACCAATCCATGAATGTTATTTACTCCATCTTAATCAGTTCTACGTGTTTATGAAATGTCTTTGTGTCTGAAGTCAACCAAATTCGAAATTGTTACGCAACCACACTGACTTTCTGTCAATGGTAAATTCCCTCCTTGTATGTTTGTTCGTGCATCTTTTAAAACACTGTGAAATCAGCTTCTACGTTTTATTTCTGGAAAGTCGTTCACGATTTAACCAACTCTATTGATTGGAAGAAACTCTCATTCAAACCTTTCTTAATCATTCACTAATGGTTTTGAAGCACTAACTAAAGTTTTTGATTCACACGAAAGAGGGGATTTCCCTGATTTAGTCATTCAAACCTCACGTTATGTGAAAATCTCATTTGTTGACTTCAAACTTGTATGTTTCTGCTCCAGCATTTCCAGATCTCGTGAATAAACTCCCTCATTCTTTCCATAATCCCGGTTGTATCCTTTCTGATATTCTTATGTCTCAGTAAACAACGTCACTTGGCTTTCTAATATCTTGCTGTCCAGGAAACAGCGTCGGTGTCCTTTCTAATCTCTTTACATGTTTCTGGTGGAGAATGAGGACAAGGATTACACACAATGCTCCCACTGAGGGTGACCTGAAGATTTTACAGTTACGCTATGAACTCTTTGCTTTCTAAATATGACGTCACTATGTATAAACTCCAATAAGGTAAATTATTATCTATCCAGTTCATGAACATCATCTCCGTAGGATCGAAAATTATCTATCACTCCCTTTATTCTTCCACGAAATGTTTGAAAGGTTTTTAAGGCCAGCATCTCTAACCCCCCGTGCCCTGAGTGAGCCTCAGCTATTTCTAAAGCCGACTCAAGTTCAAATACTTCATCGTGTGTCTCCAGTCATTCCAGTGCAGACTGGTTTTGGACAGTAAATGTCATCACCAAAGGCCACCGTGGATCTGAAACCAAAAGTTTTCATAGAGTAATTGTCGTAGCTATTGTGTGTCGTATGTCCATGTTCTTTTTCAATGTGTTCATCATTTCATGGGTCCCTGTATTGAATTCTACTGCATGATTAATTTATGAGTGGAGACATTCCCTTCACCACTCATTCAAAACTCCATGGAACATTGAATGATTTTACTCACGCTTCCAGGGGACAGTCCTGCCATTACTGGGATGGATCAGTGAACATTCCAGACGTATTCTTGAAGGCAAGGATTTCCTTCTCCAGTTTAGGGGATCATTACAGCACTGAATCCCATGTGTGTGTTCATTAAAACCAAAACAGTTGCAGCAAGACTTTAAAAGTAAGATTTGGCAATCTGCTTGCATTGGCTGTCCTAAAAATTACATTCCACATTGTGATATGTTTGTGGATGAAAACACTTTCTGAATCTGGAGCAATTAAATTTCAGTTTAGTCAAAAAATTGTCATTCACTGTTCTCTCTTTCCCTTTCAGTTTCCCGTTTAATATCCCGTATTCTCTCAGTTTATCTTACGTTTTGAACAATTTCAAACAATCTCGCTCCTGATTATCCATCCTAGAGAATGCCACAATTTTGTCAATTTATATGCAGTGCAGCTGTAGGGGGCGGTGAACAAGTGGGAAGGCATTGGTCAAGAGAACCAAATAAAAGTAGCTGGCTGGTAAAGTCTGACCATTCCATCGCAGTCATATTTAAAACATTTAACGTAATCTTTAGCCAAATTATATTGGCAGAAAAGAAGAAAACGTAAATGAAAAAAATTGCCGATGTTGAAAATCAAACAAAAGCAGTCGATGCTATAATATTTCAGGACGTCTTGCAGCATCTGTGGAGAGACGGACCCAGTGGATGTGAAACGTTAACTGTGATTCATCTGCACAGATGTTGCCTGTTCACCTGAGATTTTACAGCAATATCTGTTTTTGTTTCAAATTGGCAGATTTTGTCATAGTTCATGAGAACAGTGTCCTCGAGCATCAAACAGACAGCGTGTACCTGATAGAGTGAAATGAGACAATAACAATGAATGAGTAACGAGTGTTGTACTGGAAAAGCACAGCAGGTCAGGCAATATCCGAGGAGCAGCAGAATGGACGACTTAGGCATAAGCCATTCATCAGGAATTAGGCTCGTGAGTCGGGCAGAGGGACAAAGCTGAAGCCAGGTGCCCACTCGCAGGAACCTCCTCCTACTGACCCCGATCACAAACTCACCTCCCATCACCAAACCATCAACTCCCAGACTATCCACAATCTCATCACCTCTGGGCCTCTCTCATCCACAACCTCCAACCTCATTGTCCGTGAACCATGCACTCCCCGATTCTACCTCCTTTGATTCACAAACCTGATTTCCCCAGTCGACCTATTGTCTCAGCCTCCGCCTCTCCCATCTGAATCATCTCTTCCTACCTCGTCACAATCTTACTTACCCAGTCCAGGAAATGTGCATTAATATTCGTGACACCCCTGTGCACTTCACCTCCTCCATGAACTTCGTTTCCCTGGCCCCCAACGTGTCATCTTCACCATGTACATCCAGTCACTGTACAAATCCATCTGCCATGGCAGAATCTGCAAGCCTTCCATTTCTTAATCTCACACCATCCCAACCAGTACCTTTCCACAGACATCCTCATCCACCTGGCTGAACTAGTCCTCACAATCAACAACTTATCTTTCCAATCTTCCCACTTCCTCCATCGGAACGGGTAGCCATGGGTATCCGCATGGGACCTTGGTATGCCTGCCTGTTTGTCAGATGCGCGAAACTGTCCATCTTTCGCAGTTACTCAGGCACTATCCTCCGCCTGTTCCTCTGCTACATCGATGAATGCATTGGCGCCACTTGGTGCTCCAACGAGGAGCTTGAATAGCTCACCAACTTTAACAACAGCTTCCACCCCGACCTCAAATTTACCCGGATCATCTTGGCAACTTCCCTCACCTTCATGGACCTCTCCATCACCGTCTCTGGCGACTGACTAATTATAGATATATACTACAAGCTCACGTACTCCCACAGGTATCTAGACGACATCTCCTCCAACCTTATCTCATGTAAAAACTCCATTCCTTATTCCCAATTCCTCCGCCTCCACCACATGTGTTCCCAGGATGACCAATTACACTCAGAAAGACACAGTTGGTCTCCTTCTCGCACCATCATAAATTGCCTTCTCACGTGGTTGACAACACCGTCCAGCGCATCTCCTCCACTTCACACACCAAGACCGTTAAACCCCACGCCACTCAATGCAACAAAGACAGAACCGCCTGGTGCTCATCTTCCACCTAACCAACCTACGCATTAAACGCATCATATCCTGCCACTGATGCCACCTCCAAATAGACACCACCACCAGAGATATATTTCGTTACCCAGCCCTGCCAGTATTCCCAAAAGACCATTCCCTCCACGAACCCCTCTTCATGTCCACATTTCCATCTACCAGACTACAACCCTCTAGTGGCATGTTTCATTGCCACGAAAGGAGTGATGAAACTAGCACCCACACCATTCCCCTCATCTCCAACCAAGGCCCGAAGGGATCATTCCACATCCGTTAGAAATTCACCTGTACAGCTACTAATGTCATCTCCTGCATCCGTTGCCCCTAGTGTGGTCTCCTCTACATCAGGGAGACAGGACACCTTCCTGCATATCAGTTGCGACAACATCTTTGGGAAACCTGCACCCACGAACTTCACCGTCTCGTGGCTGAACACTTCAGCTCTCCCTCCTCCCTCGTAAAAGACATGCAGGTCCCGGACCTCCTCCACTGCCAAACCTTTACCACCCAACGCCTGGAGGAGGAACGCTACACATTCTGGCTTAGGTCCTCGAACAGCACACGGGATAAATGTGAGTTCGAACAGTTTCGTCATTTACCCTCCCCCAAACACAAGCCTTCAACTTGCCACCGCCCTCTCGACCCATTCCATCACTGCCACTTCTGACCTATTGTGTTCTCCCTCCTATTCATCAATCTATTGCTTTCAAGCTATTTCCCCTCAACCCCACACCACTTGTATTTATGTCTCAGCCCCAACTCACAAATCTTTTCCTGAGGAAGGGCTTAAGCCTGAAAACTGAATTTTCCTGCTCCTCGAATGCTTCCTGATCTGCTGTGTTTTTCCAGCATCACACTACCAACTCGGATCTCCAGCACCTGTAGTCCTAACTTTATCTTGGAATTGTCAATGACGTTGGTGTGAAGATATCCCTTGATTGCAGTGATCACAGTGTGCCTGAGTTTTCCACTTATTTTGGGTGAGAGCAGGCTGGATCTGAGATGAGCGCTTAACACCCAAACAAGGGAATGGGATCAGATAGCAATTCTGTTGTATTAATTGCAATTTCAGTCAGAATCAGAAAATGTGTCACACTGCAGACTGAGGCCATGCAGTCCACCTTCGCTCTGCTGGCTCCACGCAATGAGGAAATGGCTGTGCTTTGATTGATTGATAGTCACATGGACCTAAGTCCATGGAAAGCGTTGTCTGTGATTGGTAATGGCGGATCATAGTAATCAAGGACATGCAGATCACAGCGTGAGAAAAGCAAAATTTCACCAGACTCAGGAATTCAGGTTACTACGTATAGGATGTGCCCTCGGCAAAATCCACATTGGCAAGATCAGCATTATTTCAAGCGAGACAATCCATTTCTCAGAGCAGCAACGCCGAGAAGATCCGGTTCTTGAACTTGCTTGTGTATATTTTCAAGCTTTGGAATCTTTATCTGAACTCGATCTCATCGAAATTATATCGTCTCAGTCAAAAATGAAGTGGTGTGCAAAATTCGAAGACTCATCCATAAGATGAACTTGAGACCTCTCGCTCGTATGTCACCTGTCTGAGGCAAAATCACACCCGAGACAAACGAGCCAGAATGGCGTCAGACGTGGTTACCATAAATCAGGTGAGTTTTTTTTTGATTAACTAAGGCTACTTCTGCTGTTTCAGAGTGAAAGAAGCACAGAGTTTTCAACACAGGTCCTTTCCATTCTGACTCGCTTCTCCCAGGAGGCTGTGCTGGCTGTTTGCTCGGAACAGGGCGGTCTTCATTGATAACTGGTCGAACTCATCCTCCATTGTCACGCAGTGTTGGTGGGGAACAGCTTGAACGCGGTCTTCAGCTCCCTATCAAACACGGGTTTGTGGACCGGGGTGGGGGTCTGGCGGGAGTGGGAAGTATAGAAATTCTGGAAAGGTGGAAAAAAGGGAGGTCATACATGCACAAAAAAATCATCTTCTTTTCGGAACCCTTGTCCAAATAATGCGAACTGAGATAGATAGAAAATGCAGAACTCTCCCCGTTATTCAGGAACAGGATCTGTGCTTCTTGAAGTCACAAGGAGGCTTCTGCTGCCTGAATCAGCAAGGGATGTTACTGCAGCGAGTCCCATCGCTCACGCAGCTGACGTGTATACATTTTTCCACGTTTCCTGCTGTTCAGATCATAGATTTCACAGCTCACATCATCCCAGAGTGACAGGGAAGACAAGGAAGCGATTCAGAGCATCATCGAACACAACCTGGGGATAAGTTGGATATGGGAGAGCTGACAGTCTCGACTGGTTCCAGCATTTCCAATCCCACTGTGATATTATGTTCACAAGATCTGACCACATGGAAAGAAATGACACAGTCACAGATCTATTGAATCGGATTACGTGCAAAACAGAAACCGAAGGAATGAAAAGAGCCATGAGAGCGGGAATGTAACATTATCTGTGAGGAAGTTGTTTTCCAGAATCGAGGAGCGTGCACAGTGCTGTTCCCAGGGGTCAATATCTGGATAAGTAGACTGAATCAGCATCGGCTGGTATTGTACTGCATCTATTGTACAATGTTGCAAAAGCACGGGCCTTTTGTAGAAAGAGGACAACTTCAAAATCCTCAATGATGCAAAACACACAAATGAGGTGAACAACAAACCAACCGTATAAACTCGTGATATGTAATGGGGTAAACTCCCCGGCTCAACTTTCGCTCAAATTCGCTCTCTGTCAAATTCCTGAGCCTGAGATTCGAACAGTGAATGGTATATGCTAATAAAAACTGCGTGGATCTCATAACTTCAGTATTTAATACGCCCCTACATGTGCGTCTGACAACAGGCATTGATCCCTCACTGTGTTACTTCAGCACACGTAGAGAATAAATAAATATAAGAAAAACAGTCACGTATGTGACAGGGATTTGACCCGATGCTGCTGCAACCAATCGATTCAGCTGTAATTAAAATTGCTTCCACCTTTCCTGTGTCGGTAATAAGATTGCATAGCTTATGGTGAGTTTTCATGCGTTGAATTGGACCCCAGCATTCTTTCTCAGTTTGTACTTTACTGGGATATAAAGGCATGGTGAAAGACACGGTGGTGTTTACTGGAATAAAAAGACGTTAGGAGTGGCACGGTCAGAGTTCACTTGATACAAAGTCGATAAAAAAGACATACATGACTGTTACTTTGAGATTACATCACTAGAAAAAGAAAGAGCAGATTTAATGGGACGTTGGGATAGATAAAGAATCATGCGGGAGAAATCAGGAAAGACTTAGTTGTGTCTGAATGGAGGTTATCCAGCTGATGGGACGTTGGTAAGGGTAAATCTGAGGGAACTTCCTTCGTTTAGGTGAATTGAAACTCGAGGTTCGAGTTTCAGAACAAACGGGGAATGATGAAGAAGGTTGGAGCAGATTTTATTTTTATTCTGAGAATTATTGAAATCGGAGATGAATTTTCAGAAATAAAATCATTTTAGGAGTTAATTACATTATATTTCATCAGGGAGTGAATTTAACAGCGACAGAGATTCTGGCCTGCCTGGATGGTGAGGCAAAAGGGGCATATTCTCGAAGTGCATAACATTTATCGGAAAGAAATTGCATAATATCTGAAACTGAAAATGTTAAGTATGAGAAGAGCTGCTGGCGTTGATAGGTGTTGCAGCTCATTCTACATGAAATATTATGTATTGTAAATACACTGAGCTGTTTGGTTTGGCTCTGCATTGAATGGAAGTCGGTTAGCTCAGTCCACTGACGAACTAGTTATGAGAAAAGTGAGACCAACAGCATGGGATTAATTTTCTCACTGTGTCAGGTTTGCATAAGGATCATCAACTACCCCGCTCTCCCGATCTGTAATACTATGGTGCCTCCAGTGTGTAAGGTTTGGCCTGTAGATGTAAAACATCATTGTCATTGCCATCTGTTGCCTTGAATATTTGGTCACAATCACTCGAAAGGAGAGTGTGTCCATTTAATACTCACTGATCTCCGCTTAAAAAATCCTGTGACAAGACTCGACCTTATCCCAGTTTTCACCCTCTGCTCCTCCCAACCGCAAAACTACTTGTTGTGCCTTTGCCAGACTTACTGACATCATTCAAACTCCCCAAACAGATAAATCTAATACTTTTGATTGGATAATGAGCTGTGCGTGTTTGCGGGAAATGGAATGACATAAAATGAGTTAAACAGACTTTCCCAGAATGTAATCCTGTGCAGGATGAGCGATCAGAGAAAATCATTAAGCTAAAATTTCACCTCTGTTTCCCTGTTCACAGATGCAAATTCACGTTGGGTAATATTTGCAGCTTTTCAGATAATAATTGACAGAAATGTGAAACTGGAGTTTTCAAATAAATGCGACGTTACTCAACGTTGATTTTAACTGCGTTTTAGTATGATGCACTAATAATCCCTTGTCAATGACAGTAACAGGATCTTTAGATAAGCATTGAACTTACGACCGTGACATTTTCGCACCTTTAAGAGGCAGGCGTGAAACAGCTGCGCGACTGAAGCCGCAGACAGCAAGCTGGTCACATGCCGTACTCATACCTTAGGAACTTTAACTCAACTGCTCTACTTTTGCTGTGGTCCTAAAATTAAAGCTAACGCAGACGAGGTGAAACTGACATGGAACTGTGATTATTGAAGCATCAGGTTCAGCAAGGGGACACATAAAAATATACAAAATTAACTTCATTGAAAAATGGGTTTCCGTTGGTTCCTGCGATGTTTACAGACAATGTTACTTTGCCGTTGTCGTCAGGCCTTTCCTTCGATCGGCTTCGATTCGAATCAATAAAACTTCTGAACGTTCATACTGGTAACATGAAGCACACTGCATTCATCAACAATCTTCACCATTCCTACATCCATGATCACGTTGCACGGTTTCCATGAACACTGAAGATGTAAGAGTGTGATACAAGAATAAACTCAATTCCAGTTTAAATTGTAAAGTAGGAAGAATGCACCGTAAGACTCAGAATGTCAGAATTTCATGTACGTCTCCGTGTCCAGAACTGAGCAAAACAGAGGGGTAATCTGTCCCTGAATGCCCACGTTTGCTTGCTCTAAGTGTTCAGTTGGAAACCTGTGTGAAGGAGCATGCAGTCTGACAGAGAGCCTGGGAGAATCCTCGATTGTCTGATCTAAAGCTGCAATAGGAGCTCACCATTCTGGGTGTGAGAGCGGTAGGGTAAATGGGAGGACCTTGATATTCCCTGGTGTAGATCCACACTTCAACATGTTATTGTTGAAATCCCTCTGTCAGAAACAGCACTGGCAGAGAGTAACAGGAGGACGCTATTCCAAACACCGGTCCTACCCCGCCATTTGACATCATTATGACTGACCAAATACATCGATATCTTTCCCCGACCCATCCACAGCAGCATGTCGCCCAAAGGGAAAAAGACATTTAAGCAATCGATGATGCCTGCGCAACTATTGGAAGGGAATGCGTTTAGATTCAGTGGGTTTCTGCACGAAATTTGTAGGTTCCCTGGGTTAGCATTTCATTCTGGTCGGATCATGCTTCAAATGATATGATTCCGTCAAAACTCACCAACAAGGGGGTAAGGAATTTTCTGTGTTAAACAGCAATTTCAAGAACCCCAGACGACGGGAATTAACGATGAATCAGCAGAATAATAATTGAATCAGCTGAAATCTAAACTCCAATTCTGGTGGAACTCAAAACAACAAACTTTCTATCGCAACGTTAACAATGCTGTAGAAATCTAACGCACTTTTCATTGCACCACCGAGCCGCGCTAGCCACAGTTTTACTGTACTCAAAGTTGTGGCTGTCAGCGAGAACATATAAGAAATCTCCAGGGGAGTTCTTCAATGAGATCTTTTATTTGCAGACAAAAAACCGTGACACTCAGAAAGTAATTTCTTGAACGACCCGAAACTCAGGTTCCATGACTCTTTATTCCTTTTCTTTTATTATATTTTTGTTAGCTTACCTGGATGCCCAACTGTGTTAGTCAGAATTATTTCACTCCAAGTATCCAATAAACCACTATCGCTCTACTTCTGCCGATAGGGTTTTTCTATTGTCACGATTATGTATTTTACTGCCACCTCTGCTGCAATGATCTTACAGCCCAGACTAACCTGTCATGATTAGATTTTTCGCTACCCCATCTACCACAATGTTTTCCTGTCCCAAGCTGATTAAATATTTAATGCCTTTTCTCTGCTACAAGTGTTTCAAGCAGACTGACGCTACTAACTATCAATTAAATACTTAATGTCAAGTCCTAAAGATTTATTGTCACGACTTGTCCAAATCTGCAATGATGATATTTAGCTGGCAAGGCTGACGGTAATAATTGTTATTATCTCAGCCTGTCATAGTAACCATTCAACCCCAGTCTGACACTGCTAATTGGTGGAGGAGCATTCCACTATGCTTATCCCATCCAGCCACAGTGGCCCCATCCTGCCACAGTGACCTTTTGCTCGTATAGTATTCCACAGACCTCTTGTAACAGATCGACAGTAGTATCCATGCTTTTACCCACCCATGCTTTCTTGATCGGTATTTGCCACATGGTGTTCCGACCTTTGATCAGATATCTGTTTGTCTTCGCCCCATTTTCCAGTACCTGCTCCTTATCCATGTGTGCTCCAGCTTCTCAAGTATTCGGCTATATACTTCTGAAGTGTTTTGATGACTCATAGCTTTACCACACGTTCAGTGAGTTCCAATTATACAACACTCTCAGAATGAAAATGTTCTTCCTATATCTCCTCTGATTATCCTGCCTTTGCATTTAACGTCTATCTACGGTTGTAAACACTTTCCATAAGAAATTTCTTCCTATAACACGTATCTATCCCCTTACTGTACACCTTCAACTCTTCCGCAATCACTCTTCTCCGGTCTCAGATCAAGAGCCTGAGCTAAGCTGATTTATCTTCCCCATGACGAGATTGTCGTGCGGGAAAAGTACAGCCGATCAGGCAGCATCTGAGGAGCAGGCGAACCGACGCTTCTGGCATACGCCTTTCATCAGGAATTAGACGTGTAGGTGGGGGCGGAGAGATAAATGGGCGGCAGTTGGGGTTGGGTGGAAGGTAGCTGGAAAAGCGCTAATTGGATGGGGGCGAGGGAGAAAGTGATAAGTCAGAGGGGGAAAAGTTTAATAGGTCCGGAGGGATGTGCCTAGTTGGATGCTTCGGACTGTGATAATGTGAGGGGAGGGGAATTGAGGAAGATGTTGAAATCCACATTTATCCCGTATGGTTGCAGGGTCCCAAGGCAGGATATGGAGTGTTTTTTTCCCAAGCAGCGGGTGGTTACGGTTTTTTGGTGGCTTATGCCCGAAACGTCCATTGTTTTGTTCTGCAAACCACATTTCAGGGGAGATGTGAAATACTAAAGACTAAAAAAAGGACACAAAAAACTTATAGAATCAGAGTTAATGGAATTAGACGCAATGCAGACAGAAACCATTTGGCCAAATGAGTCTGCTCTGTGCCGCCGAAGAAATTCACACTCCCTCACCCTATCTTTCTAAACCCGCATTATTGATCCACCGACAAAAATAGAAATGAGTTCAAAAGCTCAGGGGGTCAGGCAACATCGTTGGAGAGAAATCAGAGTTAACATTGCGAATCAAAAGGTGTTCCAAGGAATGGCCTGTTGATCCCAAATGGTCATTCGGTTTCCCTGAGCTGCGATTCCTACTTTTGTCTTTGATTTTGTCTTTGATTGTACAGTCCATTCAGGTTTTGTTTGCCATCTCCCTGAAGTGCACATCTTTGGACATTGAGAAGGAATTGAAGCAGCCAGAAGAAAGCCACACGGAAGAGATGAGAAAAGGAGTGTGCAAATTCCACACAGTCAGTCACATAATTCTGGAATCGAATGCAGGTTTCTGGCCTGTTAGCCCTCGCAAGCTGCAAGCGCCCGTCCTGGATGCGAAATGAACCCAATCTCACGCAGTGACTGGCAGTGGTATTGCCCTGGTGTTCAATGCAAAAAGAAGCCTATGTATCAGTACTGGAAATCAATAATTGATTAACTATCCAAACTCTTTTTTTAAATCACTTGATCGACAGCCTTGTACGTCTTGTCGACAAAAATTCACATCGGAATACTTCTAAAAGATATGAGGATTTCTGCCTCTCCAACCTTTGCATGCACTGAGTTCCAGATTTCAACCACCTGCCGTTTCAAAACGAATGTCTGCGCATTCACTCAAATATTTCTTCCTCTGTTCTTAAATCTATTACCCCGTGAGTGATTTCTCCATTATGGGCAAACTTTAGTTTCAGTCTACACGATCCGTATCCCTGATTATTTTCTATATCTCAATTATGTCTCCTCTCGATCTCTTCTTCTCTAAGTCTATCCAGTCTATCCAATCTCTCTTCATAACAGGAGCTCTTTTCCTCAGACTATGTCCTGGTAAATCACCCCTGCATCATTGCCAGTGCTAATGTGATTGCAGAAATGCACACAATAGTCTAGATAGAGCCGATTGAGCAAGTGAAACAAATGATGTTGCAAACCGCAGAAAGAGGTCGTTTTGAAAAAAAGTTTCTTTTCCTCAGTGCTGCCCTGTGTTCTTTTCCTGAGCCTGAAGTTCCAATAATATCTGATCCATGCCAGTAAAAGGTGCTACTTGAACATTGATCTCAAAACCACGGTATCGAAATGGATTGACTGCTCTGAAGGTCGCAATGGTATGATTGAGGCATGTTCACCCAACAACAGGGAGCGCAGCAGCACAGACTGAACAGGGTTCAATTTGAAAATGATTGTAATGGAAATGGGAGGGGGGACTTAAAGGAGGTCAGTGATTGTGAGAGGGAGAGAAGTCTCCAAGAATGGGTGAGTCTGAATTCTGACATTTATCTCAGAGAGATGTGTGAGAGAGGGGTTTGATGAAAAAATCATAATGTCAGAGAAAGTTTCATGTCAAATCACTTAATTCATTTCTGTGTTTCTTTGGCATGTACCACAAGGAGTTAAGATGGGTAGAACATTACATGCCGTAACTCGGATTCAATCGAGGTTCCTGTGGCCACAACGCACAACACTGAACATTATACGATCCCTGGGCCATGCAGAGATGCGTGTTTGAAAAAAGCAGTAACTACAGTGACATAGGGCATGTTAGGAAGAATGCAGAGACACAACAGGACTATTTGGCGAGCAATAATAGACATGTGACAACTCAGAATTGGCTGCATATTCAAATTGGATATTTCAAGAGGCTGAGTAAGTTCCATCGAGAACGGCATGTTGAAGAGTGAGGGTGATAGATTTTTACAAAACATCAAATTCTCAAGGGATACTGCAGGATATTATTGAAATGTGTGTTCCAACAGTAATGAGGTTTCACGATTGTTGCCACACGAGCTTCCCCACACAAGGAAGTACCCATTTCTACAGTGGATCACGTAATCCCAATTCCTCCACCCAGATTCAATGGTGCAGTTGCAAAGATCAAACGGGAAATTGGGATGGAAATGAGCACGTGAAGTTACTGTGTCGCACCAGTGATGCGATCGGTGAGCACATGGTCCTTCTATGATGATACAGAGGCGCATGAAATTCCGAGGCTGGGAGTTCTCCTGGTCAAAGGTGGGGAGGAAGGGCATATTTGTCTCCGGTTATTAGATTATTAAGGTACAACAGCAGCATTAACCCGCACTGCCGATTGTCTCAGTGGAAGTGTGCTGCAGCCTTAAGCGAGAGGTCGATGTATTGCAAGCATTCAGTGCAATTTTCCTTAACAATGCACTGTTTTGTTATTTTGATAGGTAAGAACTGTTTTTTCATCACATCATCCTCTTGCTCCCAGCAAACACTCCAGTACAGTGTACATCAGTTTCATTCCAACACAGCCACATGTCATATTCTCACTCCCTCTGAGATGATTGGAATTGCCAATGTCATTCTCTGAGATGGAGCAACGTAGCATTGAGATGGTAGTGTAGTGAACAAAGAAGAACAAAGATCACAGAACATATATAGCCCAGGAACAGGTCTTTTGGACCTCCCAGCCGGGGATGAACAAAATCAACTGTCTAAACCTATCACCCAATTCCTAAGCACCTGTTTCCATCTGCTCCCCATTTACTCACGCATTTATTAAGGCGCACCTTGATTGAAACGACCGTGCCTGCCTCTCCTACCTCTGCTAGCAACGTGTTCCAGTCACCTACCACCCTCTGTGCTAAATACTTTCTACATCTATTTTCCTTAAACGTTTCACCTCTCAACTTGAATGTGAGACCTTTCATTATTGAATCCATTACCTGGGGAAAAAACAGCTCTATACACCCGGTCTTTACCCTTCAAGATTTTACAGACCTGAATCAGGACCCCTCAATCTCTTTTTTTTCACTGAAAACAATCATAAACTTCTTAACCTCTCTTCACAGCAAGCATCTTCCATACCAGCAACATCCTCGCAAACCTTCTCTACACCCTTTCGTAAACGTCCACTTCAACTGGGTAACTTGACGACCAGAAATATGCACAGTATTCCTAAACGCGGCCGAACCAAAATCTTCTACAATTTTTGCATGACCTGCCAGCTCTTACATTCAAAGCCCGGTCCTCTGACGACAAGCATGCCATTTGCTTTCTTCATCGCTCTATCGACCTGTGCCACCATCGTCATGGTACAAAGGACCTGAACTCCCATATCTCTCCGCTCATCAAATTTCTCCAAGGCTGTTCCGTTTACTGTGTCGTTGGTTCTAGAATTAGGCTTCCCAAAATGCATCACTTCACATTTGCCTCGATTGAACTCCGTCTGCCACTTCTCCACTCTACTCTCCCGTCTATCTATATTATTCTCTATTCTTTGAAGACCCGTATGCTTTCTGCTACTCACCAATCTTCGTGTCAAAAGCAAATGTAGTGGCGATATATTGGGCTAGCAACACTTGGAGACTGGAACATGGCAGCTGCTGGTATTTAAATCGATGAATAAAATCTGGAATAATAACCCCGATCAGAGGAACAGAGGCAAAAAGTTTTAATTTACTGAAAGCCCATTCATTCTTGTCCCTTGGAAAGGGGAATTTGCCAACCTTAATGAGACCTGCCAACATATCACTCCAGACTCACAGCAGTGCTTTTCAACGATACAATCCCTCTGACTCAGTTCAAGGTGAATTAAGAATGAACAACAAATAATGTTCAGACCATGATGGCCACACTTCGTGGGAGAATAAAGAAGAATAAAAAAAATCGTTCCCAAGAATTTCGATGTCATATGTTATTGCATTTCTCCCATTTCCTTCATTTCTGTCCAGGAGACATCGGAAGGTAAAGGTAATCTAATCGAGACAGTGATTGGTGAAATTCACTTTTTATGGCCCATTCTTATTATGTTCGCTCTTTCTCTCTTTTCAGCTATCTCTGGGAAGTGGTGGTGCACTAAGGCTGCAGTATGTTTGAAAGAGTAGTTTCGAATTGCCCTGTTGTTAGTTGTGAGATTACTTTATGCCGCATGCCCTCGTTCTGTCTCACATTTAGCAATCATGCTTCGCTGTGTCTGAACATGCATTTGGTTTGCCAGTTTTGTTTGTGTTCCTTGTTAAATGCTTTCTATTTTGCGATTCGCTCAGTACATTACGAATTAACAGGCTTTCTGAAGTAATTTCCAGCGGCCAACGTCTTCAATTGAGGATCTGGAAACATTTCACGGAATATTGCCAGTCAGAACAAAAGTAGGAAAGTCCTTTGTTTCGGCAGTGTTTCACAATCCTACCTTTCCCGTGAGCAGTCGAACAGACTAAAAGATTGTGCCACAGTCTGCGATGCTAAAAAGTGATCCTTTAAAGCAGGTGTAATAAGCAACACAACGTTATTGGTTTACACTGCGTGGGAACAGATACTACAGTGTATGACGTCCATGCTCACCACATAGCCAAAATTAAACACGTCCCATTCTCCAGCATTTGGCCTAAATCCCTCTAAACCCATTCTATCCAGAAAATCATCCGGTTACCTTTGCAATTTTCTGAGCGTAATAGCCTCGTCCACATTCGCGGGTCGCTTATTCCATACACGCACAACCTTCAGTGTGGGAAATGTGTCTCAGGTACTTTGTCAATTTCTGCCAAATCACCTTAAACCAATGCTCTCGAGTTTTCAACTCGCCCCAGCTTAGGGAAAACACGAATGTACTCAGTTTACAACCCTTCCATCAGATAATATCGCAGCCGTTACGCTGCAGGGAAACTTGTCCCGGCCTATTCCACCTCGCCCAACGGTCCAAGCATTAACGACATCCTTGTCTGCGGCTGGTTTGTGTGGTATAGTGGTCATCACATTCGTCTTACACGCGAAAGGTCCCCAGTTCGAAACTGGGCAGAAACTACTTTGTTCTTCAATTGCAGCACTTTACATGGACAAAAATTGAGCTTTCTTGCTTGCTTTCCCATCAACAAACCTGCCTTCGAATTTGCTTTAACAAATCTGCTCTCGTAGTGAAATGTAATGTAGCACAATTCCATTTAATTACTGCGCAAAGCATTGTAAAGTTTTTCTCCAACCTGGCTCTGATCATAAGTCATTCTGTTTGAGAGTGTAGTTACCGTGTTCTGATCCTTCCATAAAAAGCAGTTCCGCGTTTGCATTCCTTGCGCAGGCGACCGGTTCAAAGACAGGGAAGAAGCTGATGCGCTGGTGTCACAGTACACTACGGATTCCTGAACTAGTCTGTCTGTCAAACGTAGCCCAAAGTCGTCTCTGAAAGATCTCATTTGGAAGTTGTCTGACGTTATTCAACGTGCGAGAATTGGCACCAGAGATCCTGAATCATGTTTTGGAGCAGTTCACACGTTAGTGGCTCATTCAATCAGCAACAGCAATGAAAGAAATTATGCTCTCCGAGGAACCTCTGGACCTACGCTTTCAAAGCACCGCTGGTATTAAGGTGACACCCGAGATCTAAGCCATGTTGGAACTGAAACGGCGGAAACGAGAGACAGGATGCAGAATGATATCGCACTCATCTGGTTTTCTTAAATCAATGACGGGCAGGAAACTGTAAACGGGCAGGGCGAGTGGGAAAGTGAGGCAGTTGCAGCTCTGGTGAAACTCCTTCTTTGTGAGTCACTCAGCAACAAGAGAGGTGAAGGTGACTCAGGCGTGAGAGCTCTTCACATCGAGAACAAAAGGCATTCAAGGGCAGTTAGCACCTCTTCCGGAGTGGGGGTGTGGTGAGGTGCTAACAGAACCTCTTGAATTCTGTACCTCCGGTTTTAGTGTGGAGAACATTCTTTGGGACTATTATTCTGAGAAACAGACACAGTGACTGAAACTATGCTGCACGGTATGATGTGGAACACGGCCTGCTCAGCTTTGTGCATTTTCCCTGTAGTCCCGTGTGTTTCATGTTCCGTGTAATCGTGAAAGTTGTCCTGTTTCGAGCAATGAGTGAAAACATTTAGCAAAGCAAGATTCGAAATTGCAATAAAGTCAAGCAGCTCATGGTTATTTCAACAATCCTTAACCTAACATATACTCACGCACTCACAGAGACATTTTTAGTTGAAAGAGTCTGAGAAGATACACTCAAGAGACCATTGATTTTTTTTTTGTCTGGATTGATGGGCTATCATTATCTGCTGCGAAATTCATATTGTAGCCAGACGCATGTCAGTAGCTGTGCGAGTCGGACAGGGATCATGGAACCCTTTTCATGTGACTTTTCATCTGCTGGTTTGAATCCCGTCATAGGCATTTATGCTGATCAACTCCAACAGCTTGTTAAAATGCTGTTTCGATCCCCGTTATATTGATGTTCAAAACAAAACTGCGGTGTGGGAATGTGCTGAATATTTAAAGTGTCTGTCCTGTCATGAACATGTTCTCCTCCCGCGCAGAAAATCGCAAGCAGCTCTAATGTTGCTTTGTTTTCCATGCAAGTTGAGTTTTTACTGGAACGGAATGGAGAATTTTATTTCATCGCTGTTGTGAAACAAGGTCCTGCGGAGACTCGACTCGTCGTTGTTTGGTTTTCTGGCCAATGGGAAAATCGTTCCCAAGAATTCCGATGTCATATGTTATGGCATTTCTCCCATTTCCTTCATTTCCGTCCAGGAGACATCGGAAGGTAAAGGTCATCTAATCGAGACTGTGATTGGTGAAATTCGCTTTTTATGGCCCATTCTTATTATGTTCGCTTCTTCTCTCTTTTCAGCTTTGTCTGGGAAGTGGTGGTGCAGTAAGGCTGCAGTATGTTTGAAAGAGTAGTTTGGAATTGCCCTGTTGTTAGTTGTGAGATTACATTATGCCTCATGCCCTCGGATTGTTTCACATTTAGCATTCATGCTTCGCTGTGTCTGAACATGCATTTGGTTTGCCAGTTTTGTTTGTGTTCCTTGTTAAATGCTTTCTATTTTGCGATTCGCTCAGTACCTTACGAATTAACAGGTTTTCTGACTTAATTTCCAGCTGCCAAAATCTTCAATTGAGGATCTGGAAAAATTTCACAGAATATTGCCAGTCAGAGCAAAAGTAGGAAAGTCGTTCGTTTCGGCAGTGTTTCAAAATCCTACCTTTCCCGTGAGCAGTCGAACAGACTGAATGATTGTGCCACAGACTGCGATGCTAAAAAGTGATCCTTTAAAGCATGTGTAATAAGCAACACAACGTTATTGGTTTACACTGCGTGGGAACAGATACTACAGTGTATCACGTCCATGCCCACCACATAGCCAAAATTAAACACGTCCCATTCTCCAGCATTTGCCCTCAATCCTTCTAAACCCATTCTATCCAGAAAATCACCCCGTTACCTTTGCAATTTTCTGAGCGTAATAGCCTCCTCCACTTCCTCTGGTAGCTTATTCCATACACGCACAACCTTCTGTGTGGGAAATGCGCCTCAAGTACTTTGTCAATTTCAGCCAAATTATCTTAAACCAATGCTCTCGAGTTTTCAAATCGACCCAGCTTAGGGATAATACGAATTTTCTCAGTTTACAACCCTTCCATCAGATCATGTCGCAGCCGTTACGCTGCAGGGAAACCTGTCCCAGCCTATTCCACCTCGCCCAATGGTCCAAGCATTAACGACGTCCTTGTCTTTATTTTGTCATCAATTTATCGTGTCTTTTTTTGAAGTTTTCAAGATTTGCATTACGCTGGACAATAACGAGCTGTTGGAAACTGAAAGATAAAAGGTAGAATGGCTTCAACTTTCAGTGCTGGACACCACTGAGCCTCTGCACGGGCGGCCGCGGCTTATTTCTGTGCTGTAGTGGTCATCGCATTCGCCTTACACACGAAAGGTCCCCAGTTTGAAACTGGGCAGAAACTACTTTGTTCTTCAATTGCAGCACTTTACATGGACAAAAATGGTGCTTTCTTGCTTGCTTTCCCACCAACAAACCTGCCTTCGATTTTGATTGAACACATCTGCTCTCGTAGTGAAATGTAATGTAACACAATTCCATTTAATTGCTGCGCAAAGCATTGTAAAGTTTTTCTCCAACCTGGTTCTGATCATAAGTCTTAGTATTCATGATTCGCTGTGTCTGCATATGCATTAGGCATGCCAGTTTTGTTTGTATTCCGTGTTAAATGCTTTCTGTTTGCGATTCGCTCAATGCATTACGAGTTAACAGGGGTTCTGAGGTAACTTCCAGCAGCAGAAATCCTCAACTTAGGATCTGGGAAAATTTCACGAAGTATGGTCAGTCGGAGCAAAAGTAAGGAAGTCGTTGGTTTCAGCAGTGTTTCACAATACTACCTTTCCCGTGAGCAGTCGAACAGACTAAATGATTGTGCTACAGACTGCGACGGCAAGCTCCGCTAAAAAGTATCCTTTAAAACCGGTGTAAGCAACACAACGTTATTGGGGGACACCGCGTGGAAACAGATACTTTGGTGTATCTCATCCATGCTCACCACATCACCAAAATTAAACAAGTCCCGTTCCGCAGCATTTGGCTCCAATCCCTGCAAACCCATCCTATCCAGAAACTCATCCGATTACCATTGCAATTTTCTGAGTGCAATAGGCTCCTCCACTCCCTCTGGTAGCTCATTCCATACACCCATAACCTTGTGTGTGGGAAATGTGCCACGGGGTCCTTTGTCAATTTCAGAGCACTCACCTAAAACCTATGCTCTCGAGTTTCCAACTCACCCGAGCTTGGGTAAGACACGTAAATACTCAGTTTACAATCCTTCCATAAAATCATGTCGCAGCCGTTATGCTGCCGGGAAAGTAGTCCCAGCCTATTCCACTTCACTCTACAGTCCAAACATTGACGACATCCTTGTCTATATTTTGTCACTAATTTCACGTCTATTTTTTTTTTTAACTTTTTCCAGATGTCAATTAGCCTGGATAACAATGGAGAAAGAAAGGTGAAACGTAGAATGGCTTCAACTTTCAGTGCTGGATGCCACAGAGCCGTAGTGCGTCCAGTTGAAGCCAGTTTCTGTAGTGTAGTGGTCATCCCGCTCACCTCACACGCGAAAAGTCCCCAGTTCGAAACTGCTTCGTTCTTCATTTGTAGCCTTTTACACGGACAAGAACGGAGCTTTCTTGCTTGCTCTCCCATCTGAAAACCTGCCTTCGAAAATGCTCGAACAAATCTGCTCTCTTTGTGAAATGTGATGCAATTCCATTAAAACAGTTTGCAAAGCGTTGTAAAGTTTTTCTCCAACCTGGGTCTGATCATATGACATTCTGCTTCAGAGCGTAGTTACCGCGTTCTGAATCTTCCACCAAAAGCAGTACCGCGTTTGCATTCCTTATGCAGGCGGGCAGGTTCAAAGACAGGGAAGAAGCTGACGCGCTGGTGTCACAGTACACCACGGATTCCTGAACTAGTCTGTCTGTCAAATGTAGCCCAAAGTCGTATCTGAAAGACCTAATTTGGAAGCTCTCTGTCGTTATTCAACGTGCGAGAATTGGCAGCAGAGGTGCTGAATCATGGTTTCGATCAGTTCGCACGTTAGTGACTCATTCAATCAGCAACAGCAATGGAAGAAATTACACTCTCAGAGGCACATTTGGACTTGTGCTTTCAAAACGTCGCTAGTATTAAGGTGCGCCCCGAGATCTAAGCCATGTTGGAACTGAAACGGAGGAATCGACAGAGAGGCTACAGAATGACATCGCATCCTTTTGGTTTTCTTTAAATCACTGACGAGCAGGAAAATGTAAACGGGGAGAGCGAGTGGGAAAGTGAGGCAGTTGCAGCTCTGCTGAAATTCCTTCTTTGTGAGTCACTCAGCAACAAGAGACGTGAAGGTGACTCATGCGGGAGAGCTCTTCACATCGAGAACAAAAAGCACTCAAGAGCAGTTAGCACCTCTTCCGGAGTGGAGGTGGGGTGAGCAGTAACTTCTGTTACTATGTTCAGAAACTGCCTTTTCGATTGACTTGGACAGAAACTGCATTTCTAAAAAGCACCATGGAGTTTAGCAAAATTTATTGAGTCGCTCCTTGTCGATTCCCACACAGGTTTCCAACTCACTTGATATCCATGTGGCTCATGACCAGGTGTGAACATCTCTGCAGTAAATTGCACGGTTAAGGTAAAACACAAGGAAAGTGGCATCTCGAACAGACACAGTGACTGAAACGATGCTGCACGGTATGATGTGGAACACGGCCTGCTCAGCTTTGTGCATTTTCCCTGTAGTCCGGTGTGTTTCGTGTTCCGTGTAAATATGAAAGTTGTCCTGTTTCGAGCAATGGGTGAAATCATTCAGCAAAGCAAGAAGCGAAATTGAAGTAATGTCAAGCAGCTCATGGTGATTTGACCAAATCATAACCGAACATATATTCTCACGCAGTCACAGATACATTTGTAGCTGAAAAGAGTCTGAGAAGATAGACTCAGCTTACTATTGATTTTTGTCCTGATGGATGGGCTTTCATTATCTGCTGCGAAATTGACATTGTAGCCGGGCACATCCCAGCAGCTGTGCGAGTCGGAGAGGGACCATGGAGGATCCTCAACTGAGGACCTGGGAAAATTTCACGAAGTATGGTCAGTCGGAGCAAAAGTAAAGAAGTCGTTCGTTTCTGAAGTGTTTTCAAGATGTCAATTACCCTGGATGACAACGAGCTGTTGGAAAAAGAAAGGTGAAACGGAGAATGTCTTCACCTTTCAGTGCTGGGTGCCACAGAGCCGCAGCGCGGCTGGCTGAGGCTTGTTTCTGTCGTGTAGTGTTCATCACGTTCGCCTTACACGCGGTAGGTCCCCGGTTCGATACTGCGCAGAAACTGCTTTCTTCTTCAATTGCAGGCTTTTACAAGCCGAGCGGTCTAAGGTGCTGGATCCAGGTTCGAGTCCTGAAAGCGGCGTGGGTTCGAATCCCACCACTGCTATTTCAGCTGATCAACTCCATCGCCACAGCACTGTTAAAATGCTGCTTCGATCCCCGCTGCATGGATGCCCCCGGGTATTTAACTGTGGTATGTAAACGTGCTGACCATTGCAACATTTCTCTGCTGTCGTGATGGTAATCGCTTCGACTCTCGCCTTACATTGCAGGCAAGTTGAGTTTTTACTGGAACCGAATGGAGACTGTTATTTCATCGCTGTCGTGAAACAGAGTCCTGCGGTGAGTTGATTCATCGTTATTTGGCTTTCTGGCGAATGGGAAAATCTTTCCAATGAATATGTTATTGAATTTCTCCCATTTCCATCGTTTCCGTCCTGGAGACATCAGAAGGGAAAGGTAATCTCATCGAGACTGTGATTGTTGAAATTCATTTTTTTATGGCCCATACTTATGATATTCGTTCTTTCTCTCTTTTCAGCATTGTCTGGGAAGTGGTGGTGCACTAAGGCTGCAGTATGTTTGAAAGAGTAGTTTGGAATTGCTCTGTTGTTAGTTGTGAGATTACTTTATGCCTCTTGACCTCGGACTCTCTCACAGTTAACATTCATGCTTCGCTCTGTCTGAATATGCTTTAGGTATGCCAGCTTTGATTGTGTTCCGTGTTAAATGCTTTCTATTTGCGATTCGCTCAATACGTTACGAGTTAACACGGGTTCTGAGGTAACTTCCAGCAGCAAAATCCTCAACTTAGGATCTGGGAAAATTTCACGAAGTATGGTCAGTCGGAGCAAAAGTAAGGAAGTCGTTCGTTTCTGCAGTGTTTCACAATACTACCTTTCCCGTGAGCAGTCGAACAGACTAAATGATTGTGCTACAGACTGCGACGGCAAGCTCCGCTAAAAAGTAATCCTTTAAAACCGGTGTAAGCAACGCAAGGTTATTGGGGTACAGCGCGTGGAAACAGATTCTTCGGTGTATCTCATCCATGCTCACCACATATCCAAAGTTAAACAAGTCCCGTTCCCCAGCATTTGGCCTCAATCCCTCTAAACCCATTCTATCCAGAAAATCATCCGGTTACCTTTGCAATTTTCTGAGCGTAATAGCCTCGTCCACATTCGCGGGTCGCTTATTCCATACACGCACAACCTTCAGTGTGGGAAATGTGTCTCAGGTACTTTGTCAATTTCTGCCAAATCACCTTAAACCAATGCTCTCGAGTTTTCAACTCGCCCCAGCTTAGGGAAAACACGAATGTACTCAGTTTACAACCCTTCCATCAGATAATATCGCAGCCGTTACGCTGCAGGGAAACTTGTCCCGGCCTATTCCACCTCGCCCAACGGTCCAAGCATTAACGACATCCTTGTCTGCGGCTGGTTTGTGTGGTATAGTGGTCATTACATTCGTCTTACACGCGAAAGGTCCCCAGTTCGAAACTGGGCAGAAACTACTTTGTTCTTCAATTGCAGCACTTTACATGGACAAAAATTGAGCTTTCTTGCTTGCTTTCCCATCAACAAACCTGCCTTCGAATTTGCTTTAACAAATCTGCTCTCGTAGTGAAATGTAATGTAGCACAATTCCATTTAATTACTGCGCAAAGCATTGTAAAGTTTTTCTCCAACCTGGCTCTGATCATAAGTCATTCTGTTTGAGAGTGTAGTTACCGTGTTCTGATCCTTCCATAAAAAGCAGTTCCGCGTTTGCATTCCTTGCGCAGGCGACCGGTTCAAAGACAGGGAAGAAGCTGATGCGCTGGTGTCACAGTACACTACGGATTCCTGAACTAGTCTGTCTGTCAAACGTAGCCCAAAGTCGTCTCTGAAAGATCTCATTTGGAAGTTGTCTGACGTTATTCAACGTGCGAGAATTGGCACCAGAGATCCTGAATCATGTTTTGGAGCAGTTCACACGTTAGTGGCTCATTCAATCAGCAACAGCAATGAAAGAAATTATGCTCTCCGAGGAACCTCTGGACCTACGCTTTCAAAGCACCGCTGGTATTAAGGTGACACCCGAGATCTAAGCCATGTTGGAACTGAAACGGCGGAAACGAGAGACAGGATGCAGAATGATATCGCACTCATCTGGTTTTCTTAAATCAATGACGGGCAGGAAACTGTAAACGGGCAGGGCGAGTGGGAAAGTGAGGCAGTTGCAGCTCTGGTGAAACTCCTTCTTTGTGAGTCACTCAGCAACAAGAGAGGTGAAGGTGACTCAGGCGTGAGAGCTCTTCACATCGAGAACAAAAGGCATTCAAGGGCAGTTAGCACCTCTTCCGGAGTGGGGGTGTGGTGAGGTGCTAACAGAACCTCTTGAATTCTGTACCTCCGGTTTTAGTGTGGAGAACATTCTTTGGGACTATTATTCTGAGAAACAGACACAGTGACTGAAACTATGCTGCACGGTATGATGTGGAACACGGCCTGCTCAGCTTTGTGCATTTTCCCTGTAGTCCCGTGTGTTTCATGTTCCGTGTAATCGTGAAAGTTGTCCTGTTTCGAGCAATGAGTGAAAACATTTAGCAAAGCAAGATTCGAAATTGCAATAAAGTCAAGCAGCTCATGGTTATTTCAACAATCCTTAACCTAACATATACTCACGCACTCACAGAGACATTTTTAGTTGAAAGAGTCTGAGAAGATACACTCAAGAGACCATTGATTTTTTTTTTGTCTGGATTGATGGGCTATCATTATCTGCTGCGAAATTCATATTGTAGCCAGACGCATGTCAGTAGCTGTGCGAGTCGGACAGGGATCATGGAACCCTTTTCATGTGACTTTTCATCTGCTGGTTTGAATCCCGTCATAGGCATTTATGCTGATCAACTCCAACAGCTTGTTAAAATGCTGTTTCGATCCCCGTTATATTGATGTTCAAAACAAAACTGCGGTGTGGGAATGTGCTGAATATTTAAAGTGTCTGTCCTGTCATGAACATGTTCTCCTCCCGCGCAGAAAATCGCAAGCAGCTCTAATGTTGCTTTGTTTTCCATGCAAGTTGAGTTTTTACTGGAACGGAATGGAGAATTTTATTTCATCGCTGTTGTGAAACAAGGTCCTGCGGAGACTCGACTCGTCGTTGTTTGGTTTTCTGGCCAATGGGAAAATCGTTCCCAAGAATTCCGATGTCATATGTTATGGCATTTCTCCCATTTCCTTCATTTCCGTCCAGGAGACATCGGAAGGTAAAGGTCATCTAATCGAGACTGTGATTGGTGAAATTCGCTTTTTATGGCCCATTCTTATTATGTTCGCTTCTTCTCTCTTTTCAGCTTTGTCTGGGAAGTGGTGGTGCAGTAAGGCTGCAGTATGTTTGAAAGAGTAGTTTGGAATTGCCCTGTTGTTAGTTGTGAGATTACATTATGCCTCATGCCCTCGGATTGTTTCACATTTAGCATTCATGCTTCGCTGTGTCTGAACATGCATTTGGTTTGCCAGTTTTGTTTGTGTTCCTTGTTAAATGCTTTCTATTTTGCGATTCGCTCAGTACCTTACGAATTAACAGGTTTTCTGACTTAATTTCCAGCTGCCAAAATCTTCAATTGAGGATCTGGAAAAATTTCACAGAATATTGCCAGTCAGAGCAAAAGTAGGAAAGTCGTTCGTTTCGGCAGTGTTTCAAAATCCTACCTTTCCCGTGAGCAGTCGAACAGACTGAATGATTGTGCCACAGACTGCGATGCTAAAAAGTGATCCTTTAAAGCATGTGTAATAAGCAACACAACGTTATTGGTTTACACTGCGTGGGAACAGATACTACAGTGTATCACGTCCATGCCCACCACATAGCCAAAATTAAACACGTCCCATTCTCCAGCATTTGCCCTCAATCCTTCTAAACCCATTCTATCCAGAAAATCACCCCGTTACCTTTGCAATTTTCTGAGCGTAATAGCCTCCTCCACTTCCTCTGGTAGCTTATTCCATACACGCACAACCTTCTGTGTGGGAAATGCGCCTCAAGTACTTTGTCAATTTCAGCCAAATTATCTTAAACCAATGCTCTCGAGTTTTCAAATCGACCCAGCTTAGGGATAATACGAATTTTCTCAGTTTACAACCCTTCCATCAGATCATGTCGCAGCCGTTACGCTGCAGGGAAACCTGTCCCAGCCTATTCCACCTCGCCCAATGGTCCAAGCATTAACGACGTCCTTGTCTTTATTTTGTCATCAATTTATCGTGTCTTTTTTTGAAGTTTTCAAGATTTGCATTACGCTGGACAATAACGAGCTGTTGGAAACTGAAAGATAAAAGGTAGAATGGCTTCAACTTTCAGTGCTGGACACCACTGAGCCTCTGCACGGGCGGCCGCGGCTTATTTCTGTGCTGTAGTGGTCATCGCATTCGCCTTACACACGAAAGGTCCCCAGTTTGAAACTGGGCAGAAACTACTTTGTTCTTCAATTGCAGCACTTTACATGGACAAAAATGGTGCTTTCTTGCTTGCTTTCCCACCAACAAACCTGCCTTCGATTTTGATTGAACACATCTGCTCTCGTAGTGAAATGTAATGTAACACAATTCCATTTAATTGCTGCGCAAAGCATTGTAAAGTTTTTCTCCAACCTGGTTCTGATCATAAGTCTTAGTATTCATGATTCGCTGTGTCTGCATATGCATTAGGCATGCCAGTTTTGTTTGTATTCCGTGTTAAATGCTTTCTGTTTGCGATTCGCTCAATGCATTACGAGTTAACAGGGGTTCTGAGGTAACTTCCAGCAGCAGAAATCCTCAACTTAGGATCTGGGAAAATTTCACGAAGTATGGTCAGTCGGAGCAAAAGTAAGGAAGTCGTTGGTTTCAGCAGTGTTTCACAATACTACCTTTCCCGTGAGCAGTCGAACAGACTAAATGATTGTGCTACAGACTGCGACGGCAAGCTCCGCTAAAAAGTATCCTTTAAAACCGGTGTAAGCAACACAACGTTATTGGGGGACACCGCGTGGAAACAGATACTTTGGTGTATCTCATCCATGCTCACCACATCACCAAAATTAAACAAGTCCCGTTCCGCAGCATTTGGCTCCAATCCCTGCAAACCCATCCTATCCAGAAACTCATCCGATTACCATTGCAATTTTCTGAGTGCAATAGGCTCCTCCACTCCCTCTGGTAGCTCATTCCATACACCCATAACCTTGTGTGTGGGAAATGTGCCACGGGGTCCTTTGTCAATTTCAGAGCACTCACCTAAAACCTATGCTCTCGAGTTTCCAACTCACCCGAGCTTGGGTAAGACACGTAAATACTCAGTTTACAATCCTTCCATAAAATCATGTCGCAGCCGTTATGCTGCCGGGAAAGTAGTCCCAGCCTATTCCACTTCACTCTACAGTCCAAACATTGACGACATCCTTGTCTATATTTTGTCACTAATTTCACGTCTATTTTTTTTTTAACTTTTTCCAGATGTCAATTAGCCTGGATAACAATGGAGAAAGAAAGGTGAAACGTAGAATGGCTTCAACTTTCAGTGCTGGATGCCACAGAGCCGTAGTGCGTCCAGTTGAAGCCAGTTTCTGTAGTGTAGTGGTCATCCCGCTCACCTCACACGCGAAAAGTCCCCAGTTCGAAACTGCTTCGTTCTTCATTTGTAGCCTTTTACACGGACAAGAACGGAGCTTTCTTGCTTGCTCTCCCATCTGAAAACCTGCCTTCGAAAATGCTCGAACAAATCTGCTCTCTTTGTGAAATGTGATGCAATTCCATTAAAATAGTTTGCAAAGCGTTGTAAAGTTTTTCTCCAACCTGGGTCTGATCATATGACATTCTGCTTCAGAGCGTAGTTACCGCGTTCTGAATCTTCCACCAAAAGCAGTACCGCGTTTGCATTCCTTATGCAGGCGGGCAGGTTCAAAGACAGGGAAGAAGCTGACGCGCTGGTGTCACAGTACACCACGGATTCCTGAACTAGTCTGTCTGTCAAATGTAGCCCAAAGTCGTATCTGAAAGACCTAATTTGGAAGCTCTCTGTCGTTATTCAACGTGCGAGAATTGGCAGCAGAGGTGCTGAATCATGGTTTCGATCAGTTCGCACGTTAGTGACTCATTCAATCAGCAACAGCAATGGAAGAAATTACACTCTCAGAGGCACATTTGGACTTGTGCTTTCAAAACGTCGCTAGTATTAAGGTGCGCCCCGAGATCTAAGCCATGTTGGAACTGAAACGGAGGAATCGACAGAGAGGCTACAGAATGACATCGCATCCTTTTGGTTTTCTTTAAATCACTGACGAGCAGGAAAATGTAAACGGGGAGAGCGAGTGGGAAAGTGAGGCAGTTGCAGCTCTGCTGAAATTCCTTCTTTGTGAGTCACTCAGCAACAAGAGACGTGAAGGTGACTCATGCGGGAGAGCTCTTCACATCGAGAACAAAAAGCACTCAAGAGCAGTTAGCACCTCTTCCGGAGTGGAGGTGGGGTGAGCAGTAACTTCTGTTACTATGTTCAGAAACTGCCTTTTCGATTGACTTGGACAGAAACTGCATTTCTAAAAAGCACCATGGAGTTTAGCAAAATTTATTGAGTCGCTCCTTGTCGATTCCCACACAGGTTTCCAACTCACTTGATATCCATGTGGCTCATGACCAGGTGTGAACATCTCTGCAGTAAATTGCACGGTTAAGGTAAAACACAAGGAAAGTGGCATCTCGAACAGACACAGTGACTGAAACGATGCTGCACGGTATGATGTGGAACACGGCCTGCTCAGCTTTGTGCATTTTCCCTGTAGTCCGGTGTGTTTCGTGTTCCGTGTAAATATGAAAGTTGTCCTGTTTCGAGCAATGGGTGAAATCATTCAGCAAAGCAAGAAGCGAAATTGAAGTAATGTCAAGCAGCTCATGGTGATTTGACCAAATCATAACCGAACATATATTCTCACGCAGTCACAGATACATTTGTAGCTGAAAAGAGTCTGAGAAGATAGACTCAGCTTACTATTGATTTTTGTCCTGATGGATGGGCTTTCATTATCTGCTGCGAAATTGACATTGTAGCCGGGCACATCCCAGCAGCTGTGCGAGTCGGAGAGGGACCATGGAGGATCCTCAACTGAGGACCTGGGAAAATTTCACGAAGTATGGTCAGTCGGAGCAAAAGTAAAGAAGTCGTTCGTTTCTGAAGTGTTTTCAAGATGTCAATTACCCTGGATGACAACGAGCTGTTGGAAAAAGAAAGGTGAAACGGAGAATGTCTTCACCTTTCAGTGCTGGGTGCCACAGAGCCGCAGCGCGGCCGGCTGAGGCTTGTTTCTGTCGTGTAGTGTTCATCACGTTCGCCTTACACGCGGTAGGTCCCCGGTTCGATACTGCGCAGAAACTGCTTTCTTCTTCAATTGCAGGCTTTTACAAGCCGAGCGGTCTAAGGTGCTGGATCCAGGTTCGAGTCCTGAAAGCGGCGTGGGTTCGAATCCCACCACTGCTATTTCAGCTGATCAACTCCATCGCCACAGCACTGTTAAAATGCTGCTTCGATCCCCGCTGCATGGATGCCCCCGGGTATTTAACTGTGGTATGTAAACGTGCTGACCATTGCAACATTTCTCTGCTGTCGTGATGGTAATCGCTTCGACTCTCGCCTTACATTGCAGGCAAGTTGAGTTTTTACTGGAACCGAATGGAGACTGTTATTTCATCGCTGTCGTGAAACAGAGTCCTGCGGTGAGTTGATTCATCGTTATTTGGCTTTCTGGCGAATGGGAAAATCTTTCCAATGAATATGTTATTGAATTTCTCCCATTTCCATCGTTTCCGTCCTGGAGACATCAGAAGGGAAAGGTAATCTCATCGAGACTGTGATTGTTGAAATTCATTTTTTTATGGCCCATACTTATGATATTCGTTCTTTCTCTCTTTTCAGCATTGTCTGGGAAGTGGTGGTGCACTAAGGCTGCAGTATGTTTGAAAGAGTAGTTTGGAATTGCTCTGTTGTTAGTTGTGAGATTACTTTATGCCTCTTGACCTCGGACTCTCTCACAGTTAACATTCATGCTTCGCTCTGTCTGAATATGCTTTAGGTATGCCAGCTTTGATTGTGTTCCGTGTTAAATGCTTTCTATTTGCGATTCGCTCAATACGTTACGAGTTATCACGGGTTCTGAGGTAACTTCCAGCAGCAAAATCCTCAACTTAGGATCTGGGAAAATTTCACGAAGTATGGTCAGTCGGAGCAAAAGTAAGGAAGTCGTTCGTTTCTGCAGTGTTTCACAATACTACCTTTCCCGTGAGCAGTCGAACAGACTAAATGATTGTGCTACAGACTGCGACGGCAAGCTCCGCTAAAAAGTAATCCTTTAAAACCGGTGTAAGCAACGCAAGGTTATTGGGGTACAGCGCGTGGAAACAGATTCTTCGGTGTATCTCATCCATGCTCACCACATATCCAAAGTTAAACAAGTCCCGTTCCCCAGCATTTGGCCTCAATCCCTCTAAACCCATCCTACACAGAAACTCATCCGATTACCATTGCAATTTTCTGAGTGCAATAGCCTCCTCCACTCCCTCTGGTAGCTCATTCCATACACCCATAACCTTGTGTGTGGGGAATGTGCCTCGGGATCCTTTGTCAATTTCAGACCACTCACCTAAAACCGATGCTCTCGAGTTTCCAACTCACCCTACCTTGGGTAAAACACGTAAATACTCAGTTTACAACCCTTCCATAAAATCAGCCGTTATGCTGCCGGGAAAGTTGGCCCAGTCTGTTCCACTTCACTCTACAGTCCAAACATTGACGACATCCTTGTCTATATTTTGTCACCAATTTCACGCCTATTTTATTTAACTTTTTCAAGATGTCAATTTCCCTGGATAACAACGAGCTATTGGAAAAAGAAAGGTGAAACGTAGAATGGATTCAACGTTCAGTGCTGGATGCCACAGAGCCGCAGGGCGCCCGTCTGCGGCTGGTTTCTGTCGTGTTGTGGTCATCACGTTCGCCTAACACGCGAAAGGTTCCCAGTTCCAAACTGGGCAGAAACTGCTTTGTCCTTCAATTGCAGCCTTTTACACGGACAAGAACGGAGCTTTCTTGCTTCCTCTCCCATCTGCAAACCTGCTTACGAAAATGCTCGAACAAATCTGCTCTCTTTGTGAAATGTGATGCAATTCCATTTAATTAGTTTGCAAAGCATTGTAAAGGTTTTCTCCAACCTGGTTCTGATCATATGCCATTCTGTTTGAGTGTGTAGTTACCGCGTTCTGATCCCTTCCACGAAAAGCAGTACTGCATTTGCATTCCTTGCGCATGCGGGCCGGTTCAAAGACAGGGAAAAAGCTGATGCGCTGGTGTCACAGCGCACCACGGATTCCTGAACTAGTCTGTCTGACAACAAGAAGAGACGTGAAGGTGACTCAGGCGTGAGAGCTCTTCAAATCGAGAACAAAAAGCACTCAAGGGCAGTTAGCACCTCTCCCGGAGTGGGAGTGGTGTGAGTAGTAACTTCTGTTACTATGTTCAGAAACTGCCTTTTAAATTGAGGTGAACAGAAACTGCATTTCTAATAAGCAACATGGAATTTAGCAAAATTTATTGAGTCGCTTGTCGTCGATTCCCACACAGGTTTCCAACTCAGTTGGTATCCACGTGGCTCATGTCCAGGTGTGAACATCTCTGCAGCAAATTGCACGGTTAAGGTAAAAGGCAAGGAAAGTCGCATCTCGAACTGGCCCCGAGGTCAGAGCATCTCACAATTTGATCTGTCGTTCTCGGATTGTAATGCTACCTCCGGTTTTAGGGTGGAGAACATTCTTTGGGACTCTCATCCTGCAAAACAGACACAGTGACTGAAATTGTAGTGCGCGGTATGATGTGGAACACGGCCTGCTCAGCTTTGTGCATTTTTCCTGAAGTCTGGTGTGTTTCGTGTTCCGTGTAAACGTGAAAGTTGTCCTGTTTCGAGCAATGTGTGAAATTATTTAGCAAAGCAAGAATCGAAATTGAAGTAATGTCAAGCAGCTCAAGGTTATTTGACCAAATCATAACCGAACATATATTCTCACGCACTCACAGATACATTTGTAGCTGAAAAGAGTCTGAGAAGATAGACTCAGCTTACCATTGATTTTTGTCTGGTTTGATGTACTCCTTCGTTGTGATTTATTCAGCAACAAGAAGCATGAAGGTGACTCAGGCAGAGACCTCTTCCTATCGAGAACAAATGCACTCAAGTACAGTTAGCATCTCTTTGACATCTTCTGTGGTGGGGTGGGGTAATCACCTTTTGATTTCTGTTAATATTCTCAAAAACTGAAAGTTGTCCTGTTTCGAGCAAATGTCGAAATCATTTACCAAAGCAACATTCCAAATACCAGTAATATCATGCAGCTCATGGTTTCTTTGTCGAATCATAATCGAATATACATTCTATCATACAGACATTACATTTGTGGCTTTCGCGAATCTCAGAATTTTGATTCAGTTTTCCAATTATTTTTGTCTGGATTGAAAGTTTGTTGTGAAATTGATTTTGTAGTCGGGCATATCCCTGCAGCTGTGCCAGCAGGAGAGGGATCGCAGAACTGTTTCCCTGTGACATTGCTTCTAATGTTTCACAGGAGCACCATGGAAGGTGTAAGACAATGTGCTGCAGCTATGGCTGGTTTCGTGGCCGAGTGATCGAAAGTGCCGGTTTCCCATTCTAAGCTGGCCCGTGCACAGATCCGACTGCTGCCCTTTGTGGGTGTGTTGCCTGTTTTACTGCAGCGTGTTAAATGCTGCCGTGTTTAAACTCCAACACAACCATGTGGCTTTGCTTTTGGAAATGTACCTCTGATTTGGGAGAGTGCACACTCTCCGTCCTGTCAATGTCCATGTTTTAATGATCAAGTTTGCGTCCCACATGAAATGTCCCGGTCTCAAGCGGTTCCACTGCTACATCATGTTCCGGCCAAGTTGTGTTGTTCACTCTTTTCACTGAAACCTAGTGGAGATTGGTATTTCATCGCTGTTGTGAAACAAAATCCTGCAGTGACTTTACTTCTCCTTATTTGGTGTTCCGGCGAATGGGAAAATAATTCCTGTAAATTGTGATGTCATATGGTCTTAACTTTCTTTTATTTCCTTCACTTCTGGCCGGGAGAGGTGGGCTGCAGGCACTGCCGCATTGTTGATCGGATGGGCAAACTCATCTAATCGAGACTGTGTTTGGTAATCTTCACGTTTCATGGCCCATTCATGTTCTGTTCTTTCTTTTCCCTCATTTTGGAGTGTTTGGGAAGGTGGCGGTGCACTAAGATTCCAATTCATTTTGGGAGTGCAGTTTGGAATTGCCCTGAAGGATCTAGGAGTGTTTATGGCTGATTGTCCTAGGACTGTCCCCAGAACAGCATTCATGCTTCAATTTCACTGAAAATGCATTTTAAACAAACTCCCATTTCGCAGCATTTGGCCCTTATCCCACTAAACCCTCCCTATTCAGAAACCCAACTAGTTGCGTTTGAAATCTTCAAAGTGTACTAGCCTCCTCCACTTCCTCTGGTATCTGATTCCATACACGCACAACCTTCTGCGTGGGAAAGCTGCCTCAAGTCCCTTTTATATTTTACCCATCTCACCTTAAAGCTATGCTCTCCAGTTTTCAACTCGGCTCATATTGTGGAAAACAAAAACTTAAGTATTCTGTTGACAAACTTTCCTTAAGGTCATTCTCGACGATGAAGGGAAAGTTGTCCCAGTATGTTCAGACTCGCCCAACATTGAAAACTATGCACCGCTGACAACATCCTTGTCTATATATTTTCAGTAATTTCACGTGATTTTCTTAATTTGTCAATGATGCCAATTACGCTGGAGAATAACCAGCTCCTGGAAACGGAAAGGTGAAACGTTGAACTGCTGTAAACTTTAGTGCTGGCCTACTCTGAACACCAGCTGCTCGCGGCGTTGTTTCCTGTCGTGTTGTGACTGTTGGAGTCACCTCATATACGAAAGCTCCCCAATTCAAAATCGGGCAAGAATAGCCTTATTGCCTATGACAGCCTATCAGACTGACGTGAGCAGAGCTTTGTAACTTGCTGTTCACGTCAGCAAATCCGCCTTTGAATTTGATCGCTCATACATGCTCGAATGGTGAAAAGGAATGCAATCCCGTTTCATTACTGTGTGAATCATTGTTACGTTTTTCTCCAACCAGGTTCTGAATAAGCACAGATGTGTACAGCATTGATGGCCATTCTGGTTTAGAGAGGAATTACCGTGCTCTGATCCTTCCACTCAAAGCAGTCCCCACCAGAGAAAAAGGAACCATCATAAACTGGATGATACCCAGGCCCATCGATGTGACTGCCTGAGGTACATCGCTATGGCTCTGGTACTGGGATAATACTAGCCCACGGCTTGACACAAACTGGAAATTAAATACAGCGCTTCAGGCTGTTCAGTCCAACTGTATACCATTAATATACAGTGTGCATAGCATTCCCTATATATAACCACTTCATCAAATCCTTCCTGTCAATCTATCCAAAAACTTAATTTTTGATCTCATCTTCCATTTCCGCACCTAATGTGAACATCTTATTTTCGCCTTCCTGTTGTGGTTCTGTTCGCCGATCTGGGAATTTATGTTGCAAGCGTTTCGTCCCCTGTCTAGGTGACGACCTCAGTGCTTGGGAGCCCCTGTGAAGCGCTTCTGTGATGTTTCCTCTGGCATTTATATTGGCTTATCTCTGCCACTTTCCGTTGTCAGTTCCAGCTGTCCGTTCCAGTGGACGGTATGTTGGGTCCAGGTCGGCGTGCTTATTGATTGAATCGGTGGGTGCTTCCAAGAACACCAACAAGCCACGAAATGACATGGCCAGCTATCCTTAGTAGTCACACACGCAGTTGACAAGCAACATGAGTTCGACTGGGGCAACACTACTATTATAGGTCAAGCCAAACAGAAAACAGTCAGGGAATTCCTAGAGGCACGGCACTCATCCACAGATTTCTGCAGTCAGTTCACAGGAACATTCACACTCTTGTGTGTGTGTGTGTGAAGGTGCTTTACCACACACCATGATGTTTGAAACCTTTACTCACTGACATACGAGATAAATATGTTCTCTTTATGTCTAAATGAATTTAGTGACTCTGTTGGATCTTTATATCATGTTTGAGTTGTCTCACCGATCTTCAGTTCTTTCAAACTGTTTCTCTGTGAAATGATTTTCATATATTATCGTGGTCCATACAGTGTAATATCTCAGATCAAACAAATCCAATTTCAGAGAGACACCTTTCTCATTTCCACACCTCCTCCCAAACAAATGGTCGAATCATCTCGAAAGATACAAAAAAAACACCCTCAAATGCGAAAAGGAATCTGAGACATTGTGTGTCCTGTGGTGCAAACGTATTGTAGAATGCACAGCCCCCCACACGGAAGGATGTTACACAAGAGATGAAGCTCTTTGCTGCTTTTGGATATCAATGGTGATGAAAGGCAATGGTGAAGGTTGTTAACAATCAGAAATATTATTTTGTCCCACATGTTAACAAGCTTAGATTACTTACAGTGTGGAAACAGGCCCTTTGGCCCAATAAGTCCACACCGCCCAACGGAAGCTCAACCCATTCTCCTACCTTTACCCCTTCATCTAAAACTATAGGCAACTTAGTATGGACAAACCACCCAACCTGCACAGTTTTGGATTGTGGGAGGAAATCAGGGCACAACCACACAGAGAATGTATAAACTCCACACAGATAGTTACCTGAGACAGGAATTGAACCTGCGTTTCGGGCACTGTGAGGCTGCAGTACAAACTATCGTGCCACTGTGCCGCTTTTAATGCGGCTGAAGCAGCATTCAACTAAGCAAGTGGAGAGGATTCCATATCACACCTGACTTACATCGTGGAAGGTGGGGAGTCAGGAGGGAGTTGAGCGCTGCAAGACTTTTTACCTCTGCCCAGATCATATATCCACAGTTGTATGGTCAGTACTGTTCAGTTTCTCATCAACGTTACGCCCTGAAATGCTGCTCATGGAGGATTCAATAATGATATTGCTGTTGAATGTCAACAAGCAATACTCAGATTTTCTCTTGTTGAAGATGGTCTTTGCCAGGCAGCTGTTACTTGACACTTGTGCAGATTTTAGATACTGGCCAGGTCTTGCTACATGTGGGTATGCGATTTTTGAGAACATTTTTAGCTTAGGTTGAGGGTCAGATTGTAAGATTGTTCTCAGTGAGAACAGGCCTACCAGCTCAGCGAGCAACCTTACAACTTGAACATATGGATATGTGCTATATCAGTATCTGAGCAGTTGAAAATGATGCTGAATATTATCCAACCGTAAACCAACATCCCTACCTCTGAAGGGAAAGTGATTGGCAAAACAGCTGAAGATGGTTGGGCCAAAGACCCGGCCCTAAGGAACTCCCCTCTAACTAAGAAGGCCTGGATTCTCAAGCACTCCCCCACCCCCCACCTGCTTCACAAGTGGGACATGACACGTCTGAACAGGTTGGTTAGAAAGGTCACCTGCAGAAAAGTCCAGAGATTCAGGTAGACAGTTGTTTGTTTCAAAGATCAACTGAGGGTGAAGCTGTTATAAAGCTATCGCCCAGGACACTGCAGCACCAGGGTAATGGGTTCTGAAGAAGATGCACACAGGACTGGAATGGTTCACTTTGTTTCTCTGTCCACATTTCCTGACAGACCCTGCTGACCCAGCACTGTCTGATTTCCTGTCAGATTTTCAGCATCTGCATGAGTCATCCTAAGGCCCCGCCGGGCACGGTGACGTCACGGGCCGTCTGCGCATGCGTCCAGTTTCACGGCCAAGATGGCGGCGATTCACCTCGGAACTGCGATACATTTAACCGCAAGTTATTTATCAAGGTGCTCGCTTCCAGCTGAAAGGACTTTCACAAGATGGTGGAATGAAACCTAGAATGTTGATGTCCCTTACCCAGCACTGTGTCTATGTCCTTACTTCAGGGTCTGAATACAGAAGGCCACTAACTCCTCCCTGTGCTGTTTACTGTGAGTGATCTTACCAGCCCACCCCCCAACACCAACACCAACCTTCACAACCAACAGAGCCTCTTTCAGTTTGTCCCCATCTGTGTAACTGTCTCCAACCCAGCCACCTGGTATTGTCCATTGCTTTCCTATCTACGTCGCCTCCAGAGCCTATAAGTCCACTTACATCTTTAAACATCTTCAGTCGGTACAATCTTCCATATCTCTGTTAGTATATAGAATACCATTCTCCCTGAAACACCCTGAAACTCCCAGACAACTATACACCAGTGAGCCTGACGTCGTTGGTGGGCAAGTTGTTGGACGGAATTCTGAGGGACAGGTTGTAAATGTATTTGGAAAGGCAAGGACTGATTCGGAATAGTCAACATGGCTTTGTGCGTGGGAAACTTGATTGAGTTTTTTGAGCAAGTACAAAGAGGATGAAGGCAGAGCGGTAGTTTTAAACAAAAGGATTTCAGTAAGGCGTTTGACAAGGTTCCCCGTGGTAGATTGATGAGCAAGGTTAGATCTCATGGAATACAGGGAGAACTAGCCACTGGAGACAAAGGTTGCTCAAAGGTAGAAGACAGAGGATGGTGGTGGAGAGTAGTTTTCTAGTCTGAAGACCTATGACCAGTGGCATGCCACAAGGATCGGTGCTGGATCCTCTCCATTTTGTCATTTACGTAAATAATTTGCTTGCAAGCATCAGAAGTACAGCCAGTAATTTTGTAGATGATACTAAAATTGGAGGTTACCTCAGATTACAACAGGATCTTGACCAGATGGACCAATGGGCTGAGAAGTGGCAGATGGAGTTTAATTCAGATAAATGCGAGGTGCTGCATTTTGGAAAGCAAATCTTATCAGGAATTATGCACTTCTTGGTGAGGTCCTAGGAAGTGGAACTGCACAAAGAGACTTTGGGGTTCAGGTTCATTGCACCTTGAAAGTGGAGTCGCAGAGAGATAGGAAGTGAAGAATACATATGATATACTTTCGTTTATTGGTTAATGTATTCAGTACAGACATTGGGAGGTCATGTTGTGCACAGGACATTGGTTAGGCCACTGTTGGAATATTGCATGCCATTCGGGACTCCTTCCTATCGGAAAAATGCTGTGAAACTTGACTGCTTTAGAAAGATTTACAAGGATGTTTCCAGGGTTGGAGTATTTGAGCAATAGAGAGAGGCTGAAGAGGATGGGGAAGTTTTCATTCGAGCGTCGGAGGCTGAGGGGTGACCTTATAGATGTTTACAAAATTATGAGGGGCATGGACAGGGTAAATAGCCAAAGTGGTCAGGGATTCCAGAACTAGAGAACATAGGTTTATGATGAGAGGGCTAAGATATAAAAGAGACCTAAGGGGCAGTTTTCTTTAACAAAGAGGGTGGTACGTGTATGGAATGAGTTGCCAGAGGAAGTGGTGGAGGCTGGTACAATTGCAACATTTAAGAGGCATTTGAATGGGTATATGAATTGGAGGCGTTTGGAGGGATATGGGCCAGGTGCTGGCAGATCGGACGAGATTGGCTTGGGGTATCTGTTCATCATGGACGGTTGGACCGAAGGGTCTGTTTCCATTGTGTACATCTCTATGACTCTATGACTATGCCTCTATGAAGCTCTGTCTGTGCCTATCAGTTTGCCTGCCTCTAACCTATATCCATCCCTATCCCTATCTCCAGAATCTAACCCGGGTCCCTCTCTCACCGTAAATTTCTCCTATCCCTAAACCACTTTGTCCCACTGACGTTCTTGACCAGATATAACTCTGATTAACTTGAACATCCTCGAGTCCCTGTAAGACTCCCTATTTCTGTAACCTCTACCCATCAGTTCAATCCCCACTACTGAGGAATGGCTCCCTGCATTTGCCGTAAGGCAGATGGAATGACAGTGAACAGATATGATGGAACTGTCAATCCGGAAATGTGGCTGCAGAATGACATTCGCAGGGAAATGAATACTGAAGGGTTTTGTGGGATCGAGGCGGCTAGGCAAAAAGCCAAAACGTTGTGAAGAAAGGATGAGGTTAACGCAGTAACGAGACATTCATGTGTCGGTGAAGATCAAAATTTGGAGTCTTATTTGAGTGGAGCTGAGAATGAGCAAGCAGCAGCAGCCCTGAGCAATAATTCTTTTATACAACCAACCAGTGATGGTAATGTCAAAATGGTTAGAGTCAGGATACTGAGTGTACTTGTAGCAAGGGCAGTACAGTAAATGTGTGTGAAAGTAGTCCCATCCCGACTGGATAACTAATGAGTATCAGGGCCGTAATGGATGGAATCCTGGATTGTATGCTAGATATTTTTCTATAACATCACATCAAGGATCCATCAACAAAATTGTCTTTTGTAGATCAAATGCTGTGTAATTATAAATATCTAGTAATCCCATTATAAAAGTGTTTTGTGAGCCCACCTCCATAATGCTATGCAGGACATATTGAGTTTGTGTTCTGACCATGAGATGGAGGAGCGGAATTAGGCTATTTGGCCCATTAGGCCATCTGTCCTTCAGTCAGATCATGGTTGATTTGATGATCCTCCACTCTATTTACATACCTTTTCCACAAAACTCCTGTTTCTCTGATTCATTAAAACCTGACCAAGTCTGGTGCAAATGTTCTTAATGACCCAACCTCGATAGCCCTCTGCAGTCAGGAATTCCCACAGAGTCACTACCCTCTGAATGAAGGCATTCCTCCTAATCTCCACCTTAAATGGGTGGATCCTTGCTGAGATTTTATACCTGCAGAAAGTGAGGTCTACAGATGCTGGAGTATCAGAGCTGAAAATGTGTTACTGGAAAAGCGCAGCAAGTCAGGCAGCATCCATCGAACAGGAAACTCGACCTTTTGGGCATAAGCCTCCTGATGAAGGGCTTATGCCCGAAACTTCGAGTTTCCTGTTCCTTGGATGCTACCTCACCTGCTGCGCTTTTCCAGATTTTTGCACCATTGAAACGAAAGGAAGTGACAGAGATAATTATTGCAGATGACATGAAAATTGGTGGAGTCGGGTTAATGAGCAAGGAGATCCAAGGTTGCAGGAGAAAACAGATCAGTTAGAAAGAGGTCAGAGAAATGACAAATAAATTTTAACCTGGACAAGTGTGAGATGATGTCAAAGTCAAGAAGAAAGTTAGGATACTGAGGGACATTGATGTACAGAAGGACCTTGCTGCAAGTCAGTAACTCCCTGAAAATGCCAACAGAAGTGTTTCAGACGGGAAAGAAAGCAAATTGAACACTGGCATTCATGGGTCACAACATTGGGTATAGGGGTTTGCATCTGATGTTGTAATTGTATAAAATGTTTGTTTGGCCACATTTGGAGTACTGTGTGCAGTTCTCATCTCCACAAAATAGGGAGGATGGGGAGCTTTGGAGGGGGTACAAAAGGGGCTTATCAGCACATTGCCTGTGTTAGGGTGCATTAGATATAAGAAGAAATTAAACAAAGTTGGATTGTTTTGTGAGAGTATCAGAAGCTGACAGGCGACCAGGTACAGGAAAATAAAATTAAGAATGGGTATATCATGTGGATAGTCGGAATCTCTTTTGCAGTGTGTAAGTTTCAAATAGTAAAGCGCATAGATTTACGGTGAGAAAGAAGAAGTTCAAACGAGATGTGTGAGACACGTTTATCTAACGTAGAGAGTGGAAGTTACTGAGGGAGGTCGGAGAAACAGAAATGTGAGCAAAGCATTGAAGTGGCATTTAGACAGAAACGTAACAAGCAGAGAATAGAGGGATATCGCACATGTGCAGGTACATAGGACTTGTTTAGAATAGCATCGTGGACAACACAGCCATGGTGTGCCGAAAGGATCTATTACTGTGCTGTACTGTTCTGTTTCCTAACTTCTCAGCATCTAAACTGTCAAAGCCTCCCAGAATCTTAAATGTTAAATTCAACATCTGTCATGTTTTATAAACGTCAATGCGTTCAACCTCAGTGTACTTGACCTCTTCCCATTAGAAAATCCCTCCATTCGCAGGATCATCCGAGTGACCCTTCTCTGGCCTGCCTCCAATGTGACAATGTCGTTCCTTAGGGCACTCAGATTGCTCGTAATGTTCTAGTTGTGGTCTGATTGTACCTTACCCTAGATCTCCCTCTTTTTAGGCTCCATTCCCTTTGTAATAAATGCCAGTATTTGATTTTCCTTCTCTATACCTGCTGACCCTGTGAGCTACCTTTTTCAGATTGATACGCAAGAAATCCCACAACCCTTTCTGCTGTCAGCATGAAACCAAATAGTGTTACCCTGACAGTAAGTCAGGAACTGGAATGTGTTAGAAAGGATATGTCAATATACAATATCTGGACCTTTAGAAACACATTTTATACAATGAATGTGTTAATGAGCCTGTTAGATTTTATTTGTTGGTGTGACAATAAATGGCAGAATAAATAAGGGTGTCGGAGATGTCTGGTGGTACAGAGGTTATGGATTATTTAAATTTTCAAAAGCCTTTGCGCAAGTTTCAAGAAGCGCTAATGAGTAACTTGGTAGAGAATAGGGCCCGTTAAAGATCAATGAAGTCACCTATGTGTGGAACCAGAGGAGATGGATGGGATATTAGACAAAATAGTGTTGTCAGAATTTACTGTGGAAAAAGCCACGGTCAACAAATAGTGATGTCTTGGAAAGAAAGCTCAACCAGGAAGAGACAGAGGTGGAGTCTTAAAACAAATAAAGGTTGATGAATCCACAGGAGCTCATTAGGTCGATCCTCGAACGTTGTGGTAGGGTAAGGAAGAGATTGCATTGTCCCTAACAGATGTATTTACATTATCAACAGACACAGTGAGGAATATGAAGACTGGATGGCGGTTAATACTGTTCCATCACTTAACACTGCAGGGAAAAGCCAGGAAATTACAGCCCAGTGATAGGTACGTTATTGGAGGAGCTTCTGAGAGAAAGGAGCTAAATATATTTGGAAGAGCAAGGGATGATTAAAAATAGTCATCATGGCTTGGCGAGTGGATAACAGTGTTTCTCAAACCGGATTGATTCTTCAAGGAAGTAGAGACAGTGAGGTCTGCAGATGCTGGAGATCAGACTTGTCAGGGTATTGCTGGAAAGGCATAGCAGGTCAGTCAGCATCGGAAGAGCAGGAAAATCGACATTTCAGCCTGGAACGCTTTATCAGGAATGAGAAGGTTGCCAAGAGATAGATGAAGGCAGAACAGTCAATGTTGTCTACATGGACTTCAGCAAAGCATTTGACAAGGTTCTAAGGGATGTAGAACGTCTAGTCAAGAGGAAGAAGGAAGCTGACTTAAGGTTGAGGAAGCAAGAATCAAATAGACCTCTAGGGGATTAGATGGAACAGCATGGTGTCCCCGTGGTTAACACTGCTGCCTCATAGCCTCAAAGCACGTCTCCCTGGTGTCTAACTCTCTTTTATCTCTGTGTCACAAATCCATCTACCTTATTGCAGGGACTTAATTTACAGTTTCCTTCAATTTTCTGTCACAAATCGATTCGCTGATGTACAGTTTCAGTTAAACTTTGACCCTGTTCCTTTCTGCTTACCTTCATCCACATTCCCATGCAGTTCCGATGCTTCACTTTTTCTATTTGGATTTGGAAATCTCCTTCGAACTGAACCCTTCCCCTGCCAATTTAAAGCCCGGTCCCTAAACCTACCGGCATGATTGGCCAGGACACTGGTCCCAGCACAGCTATAGTGGGACCAACTAAATGGATTATTTTTTAAATCCGGCATGGGATCTGGGTGTCTTTGAATGACCAGTCTTGCCCGCCCAGCCCTAGCTGCCCTTGAACTGATTAGCTTGCTTGGCCATTTCAGAGGGTAATTGAAAGACAAACAATTTGCTGTGGGTATGTCATGCAGATCACATGAGGATTGCAAAAGTCCCCAAGTGTCTTCTTGATGAACAAACGTTGTTTTGGACATCAGCAATGGTTACATACTTATTCATGGATTGTTAATTGCAAATTGAAAACAGATATTGATTTGAAATTCCACCATTTCTGATGGTGAGATTTCAATCTGCCTCCACTGAAGTTTGGGTGAGGTTTCGAATACATGCTCTCCCAATAATACCACTAGGCCATCACTTCACCTGCTCAAGGGTTGCTCATTCCTGAGCACTAATACTAGGGCATCTCCAGTGGCTCGACACATCGATGGCCTCACTGATCCTTGAGGAGCCCTAGTGTCTCTCCAGTTGTACTTGGGTGCTGCAGAAAATTGTTTGGGTTCTTCTTAACCTTATCTGCCAAAACTATCTCATTCCCCCAACCCATGTTACTTTCCAGCTTATCTAGCCTCTCCAATTATTTCAAACCCTCCAGGATCAGCAACATCTTCGTCAATCTTTGCTCCATTTACAGGTTCAGGAAATGCTTCTTAAATCAGGATGATCAGAATTCTATGCAGTTCTCCAAAGCGTATATGAATAAGAAGGGTTTAGTGGGATAAGTGCCGGTAAATGGAACTAGAATGGTTATGATATCAGGTCGGTGTGGCCGAATTGGACTGAGGGGCCTGTTTCTTTGCTGTACATCTCTATCACTCTAACTGTTTCCCACTGTTCATTTACAGCCTGAGACTTCAGTCTGTTTCCCCTGTTTACCTTGCTCAGTTCTCCTCTTGAACTCATGTAATTGGCTTTGTTTCTGATGCTCGGGTGTGCTTTATGGTCAATTGAAAACCTGACAATCTCTTTGAATTCCACAATATTGCAACCTTCTGGAGGATCTCTGTGTGACATCACACCTTCAGTCAGCTTCGTCACTCAACGGTCGATCTGAGATAGTGACATCCCGAGCCATTTGCACTAATGTTATACAAAGAAACGCTGACAAAAAACATACAAAGAGGAGCTCTGATAATATCACTCTTGCCAGGGTGACTGCCCAAGATCATGCAAAACTTGAAGTCTCCCAAAATTATCATAATGCCTTTGTTACAATTTCCAATGAATTCCTGTTTAATACAGGGAGGAACAATGAAATGCTGCTAGGAATTTCTGCTTGCGTTTGTGACACATGGGACCCAGAATCTGCATTCAGCCTGATTCAGCCACATCATCTGAGGCCACACACTTTCTCTGTATTGCCCTTGTTATTGATTACTGTCAGAGTTACCCATCCTGTACTCCTATACTGCCCGAGATCCCACAAGATTGTGAACCGTTCCACCTTTTGTTCAACCTGTAACCACCTGTCTCTGCTGACTAAATCCCATTTATCTCTGTGTCACATGTCTATTACATTATTGCAGGTATTTTGGAAATTCCAAAAGAAACAATATTATTATTTATTCTTTCCCACAATATCCTGTCACAAACTGATTCACTGATGTACAGTTTTAGTTAAATTCTGTCCTTTCCTATTCCTTTCTGCTTGTCTTCAGTCACATCCCCATGCTGTTCCGATGTCTCACGTTTTCTCATTGGATTTGGAAAGCTCCCTTCGTCTGAACCCTGTCCCTGCGTCCTCCGTGTCAGCTTAAAGCTCTGTCCATAAACCTATAGACATGATTGGCAAGGACACTGGTCCCAACGATGTTGTTTGTAATTCACCCATGCGATATTGGTGTCGTTGGCTGGCCAGCATTTCATGCCCACTTCCGAGCTGCCCTTGAGCTGTATGCTTTGCTCGATCATGACAGAGGGCATTTTAAAGTCAACTCCATTGCTCTGGGTCTTGAGTCATATATAGGCCAGGCCAGTTGCCTATCACTGATTTACTTCCTGAAAGAATGTTTAGCGTTCAAATGAATATCCCTGCCACCGGCATTAAATTCTAGATGAATAGGCTAGTGAGAGTAATATTAGGCCATCGCCTGGCACACTGATATCTCCCTCATCCCTGAGTACTGATCTCAGTGCACTATGAATCAAACCCCTTCTTCTTGACCGTGGTTTGATCCTGATAACTTCCTGCACTCTGGCGATATCACTCAGTATCTCTCCATGTGCTATCTGTCACGATGAAGGTTTAATTGCTGCCAGTGACTGCACCTTTTGCAGCTACTCCAGATTCTGAGCCAACAGAATTCTCCACTCCAGGGAGACGAGGCAGCGCAGGCCAGGGATGGAGACTGGGATTTTCCAGATCTCTGTGGGACTCAGTGCCATTCTCCCTGTGTAACATTCACTGTATCAGTCTAATTTCCCATTCTGCCTATTTCTCTGTCTCCTGCATGTATTCAGGACGTTCCTGACTCAATAAACTTCCCAACTGCTGGGTGTTTCATCCATCATCTCATTGAACACAATTGTTCAGCCAGAGAGCAGGGAGATCTGGAGTCTTCAATAAATCCTGCAGCGAGGTAAGATCACTCACAGTGAACAGAGCAGAGCGAATTTAGGGGATCGATGTTTGGTCTGGAGGACCTGGCACAGATACAGTGCTGAAGGGTGAACATAGAGCATGAAGGCCCCAGGCTCAATCTCCACTCTCTTGTTAACTTTTATCACTGCTGTTCTGAGCCTTCCATTGACAAAATAGAAAGTTCAAAGTTATCACTCCAGGCCTGTGCTGTATTAGTGACCATCAGGACAACATAGGGGAAAGGAGGCCTCCCTCAAGAAGGTGGGATCGAAAACTGGGATCTTTCTGTTCTCTATTCCCCCTCTCACACGGTCACTTGTAATGTGATACAGTCATACGGCAAGAAAACGCACCTTCTGGTCCATCCCATCTGCACCAGTGCCTTGAATGGTTGTAATTGACAGAAAAGTTCCTATTTCTGCAATCTCCACCCCTCCCATTATCCTGTTTAAATTTGAAACCTACTCCAATGCTGACGACTCTCCCTATTTGTAAATTGCTCCAGTCTCGACAACATGCCCATGTCAATAATCTCATCCTGCACTCAGTATAATAATCTCTATTTCTGTAGTTTTCCACAATAACTGCAGTCCATCCTGTCTCTGTACAATCCTCCAGCCCGGACCAAAATATCCACCTATGTTCCTTCCTCAAGCCCCAAAAGAACATAATGTCACTGTGAACTTCTGCAGGCCTGATCACATTTCTGTCTCCTAGCCTACAGCACCACACGACCTCTGTAACGATCCCCCATGCCTACCGACCTTCTTATCTGTGTAAAAACCTCCGGACCCTTTTCCAGTGGCAACAACACTCCCCACATCTGTGCGCTCCTCCCCGCACCTTAACCATCCTCTCGTTGTGTAGCTCTGCAGTTTAGGGTGGCATAGCGGTACTGTGGTGAGCACTGCTGCCTCATAGTGCCACAGACGCATGTTCGATTCCAGTCTTGGGGAACTGTCTGCATGGAGTAAGCTTATTCTCTCTGTGACTGCATGGGTTTCCCCAGATGCCCCGTTTTCCTCCTACATTCCAAAGAAGTGCAGGTCAGGTGAATTGGCTATTCGAAACTGCCCATAGCATTAGGTGCATTAGTCAGAGGGAAATGTTTCTGGGTGGATTACTCTTTGGAGAGTTGGTGTGGACTTGTTCGGCCGAAGTGCCGTTTCCATACTGTAGGGAATCTAATAAAACCTCAACTCTCCCTCTGCGTTCCATTTTACTGATCCTAAAAATATTCCTCGAACAATTAAACAGCTCCAAACCTCCCAATCTCTGGAAACTGCACCAGTTCCAACATCCCTCCTTATAGGTGTAACCGCTTCCTGAAACGCTCTCAACATATGGAGACCTCACAATCCTCCCTATCTATGCAATCCTCTCAGGTAACTGCAATACTCCCGAACTGTATTACCCAGTCCAATGCCTTTGACTCTCCCAATCCAGTTCCTACAAGAGTCACTATCTGTGTAACATGCTCCCGTCACTATCACCCGCCCTGTCAATGTAAGCTTCTCTTGTATATCCATCCATCTACTCAGCTCAGTACCTTCTCCAGCTCTTTTAGCGCTATCTGAGTAAATGTCACCCTCATCTATAACCCTCCCTATGGGAGGTACCGTTCTGCTGATTCATCACCCTCTCGCTGAATAAATTCTTCCAGATATCCATTCTAAAGGGTAGTTACTTCACTCTAAAGCTATGCCCTTGGTCCCTAGTCTCTCCGCCTAGAGGAAACATCCCCCCACACCCCAGTCCAATCCATCCAGACCCCTCAGTATTCTGTAAGTTTGAATGAGATCCTGCCACCGCCGCCTCTGAAACTTCATCAAGTACAGACCCAGAGACTTCACCTGCTCCTCATATGGCAAGCATTTTATCCTGAGCTCTTTATTGGAAAACTAGTTCTCGTACCCCCTCACATCCTTTGTCCAGTCTGTTAATGTATAACATGTGCAGCGTGGCCCCAACGTTGACCCCTGCTGAGTTCCCCTCGTCACCAGTTCTCATCGTGAAAATGACCCCTTTATACCTACTCTATCTTCAGCTGATCAGCCAATCCTCTACCCATGCCAAGCATGTTGTTCTGAAACTGAAATTTTATTTCACAAACCATGCTGGATTTGTTTTCCTATCAAGCTGTAAACAAGCAGAGTAGATAAACGGAAGGAGTGATTTGTCGGGATTTTCAGAAACCTTTCAACAAGGTCCCACTGAAGAGGTGCATACGCAATATTGTCAGATGTGGGATTAGAGGGAATGTACTGGCATGGATTGGGAATTCTTTAACAGAAAACTAAGTGGGAATGAATGGATTAGTGCTTGATCCCAACTATTCACAAAAGGATTTGATGCATTTGATGGATGGACAAAATCTACTGCTTCCATGTTTGTTGCTGCCACAGAACGAGATGGGAATGTGGGTTGTGTGGAGGAAGCAAAGGGGACATGAACCGTCCATTAGTTTCCCTTGTACAAATTCATTGATGTGATGTGGCCATCACTTGCTTGGCCATCATTACCTTTCCATTTGTAATTCCATGGAGAAGGTGGTGGGGAGCTGCCTTCCTCACCCTCTCCAATCCGTTAGGTGTAGGGATAGACACAGTGCTGGGACGATGGAGCGTGGTTTGGAGGCACCTTGGAAATGCTGAAGTTACCGTGCACCTGGAGCTCCTGTCCTTCCAGGGTATAGTTGCTCCGGGTTTGTGCTGCTGTACGGGCCTTCCTGAGTGACCTCAGTGCTGCTTGTAGATACTTTATTTATTTATTCACTCGTGGTTATGAACATTGCCGGATGTATTGTTGATTTGGAGTTGTGCCTGAGAAGGTGGTGGTGAGCTGCCTTCCTGAGCCACTGCACCAGCCGTTGGAACTGTTGTTATCTGTGTACCCTCCAGCAGGCGCTACAACACTCATCAAGTCTGTAAATCCATACAGACAATCCAACTCTTCCTGTATATGTGACATCCTCCTCTGCCAACAACACTTATTGTTCATCAGAATGTCCCACCACTTCCATTGCCATCTGCGCTAGTGATCTCTCAAATTTCTTTATTCTTGAATAAACTTCTGATCAACTATAACATTTTCCTTTCTAAATTTGTAACCCCTCAGTATATGTAACTCTCCATATAACTGTATTCAATGACAGCACAGGCTCCCTCCTTAAATCTCTGTGAATTACAGTGGCTGGTTGTGCTAAATTGGTACTTTTCATCCTCCTCATCCATCTTAGCTCTTCCTGGCCCTACAATCCCACTATTTAGAACGCTCCCATTCTCTGTACCTCCTTATGTTCTGAGGGTCCTTGAACACCACGAGTGCTTCAAACATATGCAACCCTCCAGGTACTGCGAGTCTTCTAGCTCTGTAGCATCCAACAGTCTCCAGTGCCTTACAACACTTGCTGGCTGTCAACTTGAATTTGTTGAAATCTTCACATCTCAGGAAGCAGCTCACAAAAAGCCCTTTAGACTCTATAAGGCTACGTCACCAACAAGCCGCCATCTCTGGACTCCTTTTGCTTCCCTCAGTGCCTGCAACTCTCTCTGTATCTTCCAGTAACCTACTTTAAACACTGCAGGTCTGCCTACCTCTCCAGATAACCTGTTCCATCCCCAACAGCTCCCTCAATCACTGTAACACCCTCTGCTCTATCTAATCCTTCTCTTTTCCACTGTCTTCCAGGCACAGCGGCGATCCTGTGAGTGACCAGTGTGGAATGGGATGTTATACATCTCAGCTGAGGCTTTAGGCCTACCATTACCTGGCAGTCACAAAGGGAGAGAACCTGAGAGAGAGCAACACAGAGCAGGAGAATATAAATCGGCAGCGAGGATCGAGGCCGACTAGGACTTGGAGTTGGAGAAACAGCAAAGCAGGAGGCTCGAAATCAGCACCGAGTCACAGAGGGAGTGACCACGTGAGGGAGCAACTTGGAGCAGGAACATGAGGTTCACTCACGACTGCGAGTTACAGAAGCACCAAAGTGAGAGAATATAAATCAGCACTGAGGATCCAAGCTTAGTCATACCTGGAAATCACAGAGACAGTGACCCTATGAAGGAGCAGAATGTAGAGAAAGCTGGAGGATTACGCGTCCCTGGGAGTCACAGAGACGGTGACCCTGTGAGGGAGCGGAGTGGAGTGGGAGCTGGAGCATTACACATGCTTGAGAGTCACATAGACCGTGATCCTGTGAGGAAGCAGAGTGGAGTGGGAGCTGGAGGATTACATGTCCCTGGGAGCCCCAGAGACGGAGACTCTGTGAGGGAGCAGAGTGCAGTGGGAGCTGGAGGATTACACGTACCTGGGAGTCACAGAGTCAGTGACCCTGTGAGGGAGCAGAGTGGAGTGGGAGCTGGAGCATTACACATACCTGAGAGTCACAAAGACCGTGATCCTGAGACGGAGCAGAGTGGAGTGGGAGCTGGAGGATTACACATACCTGGGAGTCACAGAGAAGGTGACCATGTGAGGGAGCAGAGTGGAGTGGGAGCTGGAGGATTACACGTACCTGGGAGACACAGAGACAGTGACCCTGTGAGGCAGCGGAGTGGAGTGGGAGGTGACGGATTACACGTACCTGGGAGTCACAGAGACAGTGACCCTGTGAGGCAGCGGAGTGGAGTGGGAGGTGAAGGATTACACGTACCTGGGAGTCACAGAGATAACTTACTGCTGCTGGGACCTGCCTGTACCGAGTTTGAAAAAAGTGCAAGAGCCATCACAGAAAATACTGTAAGTTCATTGGCTGATAAATTCGCTGTTATTATCGACTGTCAATTAATTGCTATAAGTTAGCAAATTTTTTTCAACTTCTGAAATAAGGGTTGAACAGAGAAGTAAGAGGGAGAAGTAACATTATGAGCCAATATAATAAATTACCCTCAGTAAGCCACAGTTGAATAAGTGATTGAAGCATATTGTTATTTCCTGGATGTTAACTTCATTCTAAGTAATTAATTAAGCATCTCGAGACAAAATGCATTTTAGGACATGTTTGTCAAGTGGAAAATGTGTTCTGTTACATTGGGACGTCATAGCCCCTGCTCGTGTCCTAGATGGGTCATGGAGCTCAGACAGGGACGAGAGACTCTATGGGACATTTGTGATGCTGAGATTAAGTGGAAAGCACACACACACAGCAGATCACCCTGCAGACATGACGGCCTGGAAGAAGGAAGGGTCTGGGGATTGGGCAATCGGAGAGAAACAGTCAGGGAATAAAAGCATATCCTTGTTCCCAGTTTGGAAGCTGATGAAGGTGTAGGCTACTCAAGGGATGGCAGTCAGAGTCATGTTCTGTGGCATCATAAGCAGCCTGACTATACAGGAGGGGAGGGAGAAGGAAAGTAATGCAATAGTCACAGGGGAGTCAGGGAAGTGAAGAAGGTGTCAGCGTGCCTGTAATTCCAGGATTGTGGGGTTAAGAATGTCACTGTATCTGCAGAACATTTTCTGAGGGACAGTGAGCTGTCAAAGGTCATGTCCATGTTGGTAGGAATGACCTGGGTAGGAAGGGTGAAGTGGTGTGGGAGTCAGAATTTAGGGAGCTAATTGGATGGTTAGCAAGCCGGTCCGCAAATGTAGCAAGCCCTGGAATACTCCCAGTGCCGTGTCCAAGTGAGAACAGGACTCAGAGTTGTAGGTGGATGAGAGTGTGACTGGAACGATGGTGCAGCAGGAAGGGCTTCAGATTCCTGGGACATTGGGACTGGTTCTGGGGAAGGCAGCAACTGTACAAGTTGGATGGGCTAACGTGAAAGAGCCTGGACTGAAGTTCTTATGGGTTTTTTTTGGGAGGGATTGTAAATAACTTGGTGTGTGCTTAAGATCCAAAAAGAAATAGTAGAGGAGAGTACCAGGATTCTGAAAGTAATGGGAGATACAGTTGGTAATAATTTACAACAACACGATTAACAGTGGAAGACGGAGTGAGAAAGAAAGCCTTAATCTGAGGTATTCTGCATGGACCTGAATACTGGGAGTGTGCGGAGTTACAGACACAGTTTGGTGTGTGGAAATCTGATGTACTGATCGCCAAGAGCTGGCTCAAGGAATGGCAGGACGGGATGTTAAATATTGCTGGGGATAAAATATTCCAAAATGATAGAAGGGAAGAGAAAGGATTAAGGTAGAAGTATGGGTTTAGATTAGCGTTAGTTAAGGAGCCCAAGAGAAAGAGGATCGTACAAGGACAGAATGAATTTGGCTGGAGCTACAGAACAAAAAGTATACAATTACACTGTGAGGTACAGTCTGTCAGCCAGCAACCAAAGAAATGATGGAGAGAATAAATAAGCAGGCGCATTTGAGAGCGATGTCAGTATTACAGATTAGTTATAATGAAAAACTTAATTTATTCAGATATTGACTGGGTTACTGGTGGTGCAGCGTCCTGAGGGGCGAGTGTTCCTGGATTACATGGAGGAGAGCTCATTTCAGGCCAAGAGAGCATGTACTGTTGGACCTGGTCCTTGGGAAGAAATGGGGGAAGTGGATCCAGTGTCAGTAGGGGAACGTTTTGGGGGGCAGCGATCATTTTATTGTAACGTTCAGGATGATGATAGAGAATGATATGCAGTAATTGTGACTGAGAAACATTAGTTGACTGAGAGCAGCCTTCAATGGGGCAAGAATGAAACTGGGAACTTTTCAACGAGGCCAGTGAAATTGTAGCTTTAAACAGTGTAAATCAGCTCAGATGTAGCTGCGATTATGGAAATGGGATTGCAGTGTGACTGTGATTGGGAACTGGATAATTAAAGGTTTTCCCCATTTCTATAGGAAGGGTAAATAGGCCAACACAGTGAAGTAGCATTGTGTATAAAGGATGGAATCAGTATTATTGTGATGCTAATCAATTCACACACTGCTCCTCCCTGCCCTCACCCCTCATCCCCGCGTATTGATTCTATCAGATATTGGTAACCTTTGAAAACTTCAGAAAATAGCAGTATAGACAAGATCAATCTGTCCACTGTCTGCATTGGACAAGTGGTAATGTTGTTTTTTAAAGTCCTAGTTCTGTCTCTCTGGATACTATAGGACTTCAGCTGCAGATTCCGGCACCTTTTTAAAATGCTTTGAGAGTTTCTGCCTCTACTCCGCTTCCCTGTGTGCCTCCCAGATCCCGACCATAATCTGGGTGAAATAACAACTTTCCTCACCACTTTTCTGATATTTCAATAAATTATATTAAATATTCACCACTGGTAAAGCAGTTTATCAACAGAAAAACGATGTTATTTCCCTCTGTACCCATGTCCCTGATAATATGTGCACCCCAATCAAATCTCCTCTCGGCATCCTCCATTCCTATCTTTCCTCAGAACTGCACTTCCACTGTCACAGGGTGAAGAATCTCCTCTATACCCTCTCCAGTCCAATTCCATCCTTCCATGTGATGGGGTGACCAGAACTGTATACAGTCACCAGGATGTGACTGAACTAATTATTTATGCAGTGCCAGCATAAGCTTCCTGCTCTGAAATTCTGCCCTATGGCTGAGAGAGAAAATGGTGCCATTTGCGACATTAACGAGATTATTGGTGTTTCCAGCTACCTTCGTTTATCTGCCCACACTGACCATATTCTCATTTATTGTCGATTCCTCTCTATTGTTGATGTCCCCAATGCCTTGCCTTGCACTTCTCTGGGTTGTTTGCTCCTTTCACCTGGACCCCATAGTTTCTATTTTTAAACAGTCTGCTATCGGATTTCTCGTCAAATACAAAGAAGTTACATGCAGTTACAGGTTACTGCCTCAAACCGACACAGTCAGATTAATTACACACGATCTTCCTTGCACAAATCCAGACCGCCTGTCCTGGAGTTCCTGGGGCTTCCTCAGTGACCGTTTATCCACTGTCTCATAATTCCAGCCTCAACCTATTCAGTCAGTCCACATTAGAAAAAGTTGCGGTATTACCCGTTCTCCAGGCCTCCAGCACCATTCGTGCATCCAGTGAGGATTGGATAATGTAGGTAACTATAAGGCAGGGATTTTCCCCGGCTCCTTTTAACAGTCTGTGACGTTGTGTTACTCCTTTTTAAGGATTTGAATCTCCTTTGTAATTCTCTGCTCCAAGTTTCTTGCTCCCAATGTTTCACACTGCATCCCTACTTTGATTCAGACAAACAGAGGCCTAACCCATCTTATGATTTGGTCAAGTCTCATTTTAGTCAGGTTTTATGAAGGGTGTCTCTCCACAAGGTGAAGTACATTTTCTTATGATACCATCCCCAATCTACCCCATTAACTACCCTCCCTGCCCACGTGGTTATCTTCTCAACTGACACAAACATGATGATTTTCCCCTTCGTCATAACAACTGTCCACTGCCTGATATCCCAGAATGCACCAGCCTTCCTGTTCCAGGTGCCATTAGTAAAAAGTCATTACACTCTTAGATTGTCAATCCGAAACTGCCCGAGACATGGCGCAGAGACTGACCGTGTCCAAGATCCCGGACTGGAATCTGAGACTAGCCTTGACTCACTGTGCTAGGCACCGTGACTGACCGGGTCCAAGCTCCCGGACTGGGATCTGAGACTCCCCCTGACTCACTGTGCTAGGTACCGTGACTAACCGTGTCCAAGCTACCGGACTGGGAACTGAGACTCCCCCTGACTCACTGTGCTCGGCACCGTAACTGACCATGTCCAAGCTCCCGGACTGGGATCTGAGACTCCCCCTGACTCACTGTGCTAGGTACCGTGACTAACCGTGTCCAAGCTACCGGACTGGGATCTGAGACTCCACCTGACTCACTGTGCTAGGCACAGTGACTGACCGTGTCCAATCTCCCAGACTGGGATCTGAAACTTCCCCTGACTCACTGTCCTGGGCACTGTGACTGACCATGTCCAAGCTCCCGGACTGGGATCTGAGACTCCCCCTGACTCACTGTGCTAGGCACCGAGACTGACCGTGTCCAAGCTCTGGACTGGGATCTGAGACTCCCCCTGACTCACTGTGCTAGGCTCCGTGACTGACCGTGTCCTAGCTACCGGACTGGGATCTGAGATTCCCGCTGACTCACTGTGGCAGGCACCGTGACTAACCGTGTCCAAGCTCCCGGACTGGGATCTGAGACTCCCCTTGACTCACTGTGCTAGGCACCGTGACTGACCGTTTCCGAGATCCCGGACTGGCATCTGAGACTCCACCTGACTCAGTGTGCTTGGCATCATGACTGACCGTATACAAGCTCCCGGACTGGGATCTGAAACTCCCCCTGACTCACTGTGCTAGGCACTGTGACTTACCCTGTCCAAGCTCCTGGACTTGGATCTGAGACTCCCCCTTGACTCACTGTGGTAGGCACCGTGACTGACCGTGTCCAAGCTCCCAGAGAGGGATCTGAGACTCGCCTTGACTCACTGTCCTGGGCACCGTGACTGACCGTGTCCAAGCTCCCGGACTGGGATCTGAAACTCCCCCTGACTCACTGTGCTAGGCACCGTGACTGACCGTGTCCAAGCTCCCGGACTGGGATCTGAAACTCCCCCTGACTCACTGTGCTAGGCACTGTGACTGACCCTGTCCAAGCTCCTGGACTTGGATCTGAGACTCCCCCTTGACTCACTGTGCTAGGCACCGTGACTGACCGTGTCCAAGCTGCCGGACAAGGATCTGAGTCTCCCCTTGACTCACTGTCCTGGGCACCGTGACTGACCGTGTCCGAGCTCCCGGTGGTGGTTACTGTACAGTGGGAGGTATGTCGGACAAGGAAGTTGCAGACTATGTTTTGTATAGAATATGATGCTGCTGCCGACGCCGATGGGCCATTGTACCTCATGGATGCATCGTCATTAGTTCCTTAACCTGTTTAAAGTCAGTAACATTCAGTACATATCATTGTGTGGAGGGTCTGCAAAATGTGAAGATAGCCCTTGTTCCCTATAAGGACTGTGTAGTGACCATTCTTACAGATATATGAAATGGACAATTGTATCTGCCGCAGGCAGAAAGGTGACAATGTGGTCATTATAGGTTTCCCTCTTATTGATTCCCGCAAAACCTGCTGCAGAGCAGTCTCAGCATCCAGCATCAATGCTGAGCACTATGATTAGAATAGATTCCCTACAGTGTGAGATCATACCCTTCGGCCCAACCAGTCCGCACTAACCCTCCAGAGAGCAACCCACCTGGCCAATGCTCCTGAGCTGCACATATTTGGACTGTGGGAGGAAACCCACGCAGACACGGGGAGAATGTGTAAACTCCACACTGGCAGTTGCCCAAGGCTGGAATCGAACCTGGATCCCTGGTGCTGTAAGGCAGCAGTGCTAACCACTGACCACCATGCTGCCCTATATGCCAAGGACCTGCCCTCTTCTGCCTGGCTGTGTCCTTTCAGTGGTACAGAACCTACCAGGGAGGGTGGTGATGTTGCCTGGGACATAGTCCTGTTCACAGAATCCTGCTTTCCAGACAATATTGATTGTTGCTTGATTAGTCTGAGGGAAATATGCAGCAGGTCAATTTTACATTTTGTATAGTGAAGAGTTACTATCACTTTATTTCTTACATATTTTAAAATAAACCAAACGTCATTATTTTTCAGTTGAAAACAATTGAAGTGAACAATAATTGAAATACCAGAGCGCACACCTAAATATTACACAATTCAGTGTCTGTAGTAAACAGCTGATTCATGTTCAGATCAGTGAACACACCATCTTGCAGGCAGCAAAGCTATTGGAAATGGCTTTGAAGAAAAGCCTGAATTCAGACACGGTGTTACTGGCCCTCACCATGACCTCCAAAACACTGGCCATCTCCAAAATCTGTCCAGAGAGCTTCCAAACTGGAGCCGGGCAGATACTCACGCAATCCCTCACAATAGACTGGTTAGAGACATACCTGAACAACAGGGAGATGTGTGTGGGGCAGACTGGTCAATGGACTAGCACATGGCGCTGGTCCAGACGCAGTTCAATGTTTGTAACAATGACCTGTAACAGCCATGTCTTGGAAGTATATTTCTTCTGCTATATCCCTGAACTCTGTAATTCTAAACCTTGGACCCAATCCTGAATGGAGGTTTTATAAAGGTAATAGACTCCTGCAGCACATGGCAGCTTACATTGAATACATCATAAAACATATCCAGTGTATGTTAACCTCACGATGTCAGTATCCAAACAGAATTGTGCAGTTCCATTGTTGGTCAGCATCATCCCAGCCCAACTTCCTTGTGTGTGACTTGAGCTGGAAATCTCTGTGTAAATGTTTACAGCATTGTTCTAACCACTAACAGCAAAGTCTCTTTACTGAAGGTCCGACATTCTTTCATAATACCAGCTTTTAGATTGTCCAATAAGCATAAAATCCACCCATTTATTCTGTTCACTTTTATAACAACAATATGATGCAAACACTGCCCAACTCATTATAAGGAGCATTGAAATGATGAATATCATTCCCACACCCAAGACCACATTATTATTAAGTGCAATAACTTTGAAAATATGCAATTATTTTCCTTTGTATTAATGTTGTGAACTAATAGTCAACTCTCCTCTTCTCAGATGCTACCTGAACGGCTGTGCTTTTACAGAACCACATTTTTTTACTTTGATCTTCAGCATCTGCAGTGCTCACTTTCTCCCTCATGTTATTCACTCATAATACTTTTTGTGGTAACAATTTCACAATGTGTTTAAACATGTTAGTCAGATATGAGTACATTTTGAATTGCTTATGTCCATCTCAGAGCTCAGTGATGTTGGGTGTGAATGTCAATGTCTATGTGATGCTCGGTATGTAGGCCATGCCTCTGAGAGAACGACAGATTAACCCTTTTGCTGTTCACAACAAGCAAGTTACTGACTGAACCCAACCAGCCTGAGCTCACAAAATCCAAAGCACAGTGTCCAGCATTGGGCATGTTTGGACAATATTTTTCAGTTGAATATATTCATGGAATATGATTGGGCCAGTATTTATTGTCTATCCCTTGTTGCCCTTGAGAAGGTGGTGGTGAGCTGCCGCACTGAATGACTGCAGCCCATGTGTTGTAGTTAGACTTCCAATACCATTCGGGAGGGACCTTGAAACAGTGACACTGAAGGAACAGCAATATACTTCCCAATCAGGATGGTGGGTGGCTTGGATCGGAATGGGAACCTGATGGGGCTCCCATATGTCTGCTTCCCTTGTTTTTCTTGATGGTTGTGGTTCCAGAGGTACGTTGTAAAGAGCCTTGATAAATTTCTGCAGGGCAGCTTGTAGACGGCAGGTATTACTTCTACTGAATGTCAGTGGATAAGCAGTGGAGCTGCACTCACACAGACAAATTGGGGGTGGGGGGGGTTTGTATTTCACCACACACACATTCAACATGTGTCTTATAGATAGGGAACAGGCTTTCAGAAATCATGGGGTAAATTATTAGATTAGATTACTTACAGTGTGGAAACAGGCCCTTTGGCCCAACAAGTCCACACCGACCCTCTGAAGAGGAGCACACCCAGACCCGTTCCCCTACATTTACCCCTTCACCTAACACTACGGGCAATTTCACCTAACCTGCACATCTTTGGACTGTGGGAGGAAACCGGCGCACCTGGAGGAAACCCACAAAGACACCGGGAGAATGTGCAAGCTCCACACAGACAGTTGCCCGAGGCAGGGATCTAATCTGGGTTTCTGGCGTTGTAAGGCAGCAGTGCTAACCACTGTGCCACCGTAGTTATGCAGGATGCCTACCTCCTGCCATATTCTTGTAGCCGATTAATTTACATACGTCGAAAAGTGTAGCACTGGAAAAGCACAACAGATCAGGCAGCATCTGAGGTACAGGTGAATCGACGTTTTAGCGTAAGCCCTTCACATGAATGGGGAGTGAAATTATATGATAAGTCCAGTTCTGCTTAACAGTAATCCCCTGGATATTGCTAGGTGGATGTTCAGTGATGCCGATGGCATTGAACGTGAGAGGATATGGTTCAGTACTGTATTCTTAGAGGTAATTGTTGTCTGGCACGTGTGTAATGGAAGTGGTCCTTGTCACTGTTAAGCACACGCCTGCATATTTCCAGGTCCTTGTTGCATTTGGATAAAGATTGCTTCAGTATCTGAGTAAATCACGAATGATATTGAACATTGTCCAATCATTGCCAAGCATCCCCACTTGTGACTTTAATGTATAAGGAGACCCATTTATGATTGGTCCTAGGGCAGAGAGCACTTTTATAGTTCACTAATACTGTCCCTCTCTCTGGCGTTAGGAGGCTAGCTTCTAGTTCCAGAGGTGTCTCACAACATATCTGAAAAGAATAATGTTACAGTATCTTTCCCAATAAGCTGAGCGAGGACTTGGTTAGCTCAATCAATTGGACAGCTAGTTATTAATGCCAACAGTGTGTGTTCATTTCCCTCATGGACTGGTGTGACTAAAGGACTGTCCTTCTCAACCACTCCCTACTTGAAGCATGATGACGGTCCAGTTAAACTACTACCAGTTGTCTCTGTCTAAGGACAGCTGTCCTATCATACTGCAGAAGTGTGGTGCCTTACCTTTCCATTTTTGATCTACGGGCTTACTCAAACACCAACACAGGGGAACTGCTGCGGAGATGGCTGCTCTCCATCAACCCCATCCACCTTCCTTTGTACCAGGTATAACTCCAGCCAGTGCAGACGGTTCCTATTTGCTCCAGTTTTGCCGTTAATCCTGGATATGACACTTGGTCAAATGCAGTTATGATGATGTTAAAAGTGCAGTTACTGCCGCCTTACCTCTAGAATTCAGCTGTGTATTTTGTTGTTGTACATCGTTAAAACAAGGCTTCAATGAGCACAAGGGATGAGTGGCATTGGCAGAGCCCAAAGTGAATTTGAGTGAACAGGCTGGTGCTGAGGAAGTGCTGCTTGATCCCACTGTAGATGCCAATAACATTCCAACACTTTATTAGTGATAGGGATTATAGCAATGGGGCAGTCATTGATTGCCTGATGATTGGTCTATGTGTGTACAGGAAAACCCTGGATAGTTCCCCACATTGTCAGGTATATGCCAGTGCTCTATCCCAGCAGGAACAGCTTGAATGGAATGTTCTCAGGGCCTTTGCATTCCCCATTCGTCCAGCCACTTAGAGATAACACACAAAATGAATTAAATTAGCTGATGACTGCCACCTGAAGGAGACTACAATAGATCATGCCATCGATACCTCTGTCTGAACATTGCTGTGAATGTTTCAGCTTTAGATTTCTATTGTTGTGCTAAGCCCTTCCATCATTCAGGAACGTGGTATTTGTGGATGCTCCTGCGCCTTGATTGACCACACAATTCATGCTGACAGCATATGACAGGATTGTAGAGATTAGGTCTGATATGTTGGTTAGATGTGTCTGTCACGAGCTATTTATGCTATTTGGTGAGTAAGTGGTCCTGTTTGGAAACGTCACCTCATTGTGAGCCCTCCTGTATTCTCCATTGAACGAGGGCTGATCTCCTGGCCTGATTGTCAGTGTAAAGTGGACCATATGCCAGGCAGCGAGAGTGAAAATTGTGTTGGAGTACTATTCTGCTGCTGTTGGTAATGACTAAAACCACCTCACACAGGCCAGTTCTGAGTCCTAGATCTCTTCAAAACCTGTCCCATTTAGCATGGTGATAGTATCTCTCACATATGTGCTCATACACACACACACACACACACACACACACACACACACACACACACACACACACACACACACACACACACACACACACACACACACACACACACACACGTAAAAGTGGGTCTTTGTCTCCAGAAAGACTGTGTGCGGTGTCACCATTCCCAATATGGTCATCCAACAATGTGTCTGCTGCCAGTAGGTTTCTCACTCTCAGTTGCCTCCCCACTCCCCCGATCCAGTGCGGAATAGTCTCGCAGCTATATCCTTTTTTGACCCGACCATCTTTAACAGCACTGCTGCTGCAGAACCCGACTTGGTGGTGGTTCTGAAAGGCCCACCCAGTATACATTCTCCAGCTCTGTCACTGTCTCAGGGCCTCCTGCAAGTGCTTGTCAATGTGGAGGGACACTGATTCATCAGCTGAGGGATGGGATTCAGCAGGAGGTTTCCGTGTCAGTGTTTGATCTGACACCGTGAGGCTGAGGGAGGGGAGTCAGCAGGAGGTTTCTGTGTCAGTGTTTGATCTGACACCGTGAGGCTGAGGGAGGGGAGTCAGCAGGAGGTTTCTGTGTCAGTGTTTGATCTGACATCGTGAGGCTGAGGGAGGGGAGTCAGCAGGAGGGTTCCGTGTCAGTGTTTGATCTGACACCGTTTGGTTTTGTTATGTCACATTGTTGCTTGAGCATCCTGTAGGACACCTCTACCAAGTCTTGCCCTAGACCTCAGATGTTAGAAAGGAGGGGTTTCCAGGGTCTGCAGAGTTTTTTTGTTTTTGTCACTGTCAATTGAAAGGCCTCTTCTGTCTGTGTGACACTCTATGAATCTTGTCATTGGACACTCCAAGTCTCACTCCTCGGGTTCTTCCCAGTGCCTTGTTTATTCCACAGATTTCTGCAATATTTTCTCTATTAAATCATTGCACAATTCCGTTTTTAAACTATCTACATTTTTCTCTGCATCTTTTCCGTCATCTCCACCATCTGCTGTATTCATCTGTATCTTAGTAACCCTCCGTATCTCCACAAACTTTATCTCGTACTCCAGCCCCATCTATCATTGTAAATTCTGCCAGCCCCCACACCCCTCCCAATCTCTGAAATCTCCAGCAGCTACACCTCTCCCCATATCCTGAGAATGAATTTACAAATATCTCACGAACTTTCTAGCATGCATAGGCCATGCTATCCCTTAGGAGAAAGTGAGGACTGCAGATGCTGGAGATCAGAGCTGAAAATGTCTTGCTGGAAAAATGTTGCAGGTCAGGCAGCATCCAAGGAGCAGGAGAACCGACATTTCGGCCATGAGCCCTTCTAAGTGGGAGGAGGGTTCCTTGGCAGAAGATGAGGTGCTCTTACTCCAGCCGTCGTGTTGCTATGGTCTGTCGATGGAGGCGTCCAAGGACTTGCATGTCATTGGTGGATTGGGAGGGGGAGTTGAAATGTTGAGCCACAGGGTGGCTGGGTTGGTTGGTCTGGGTTTCCCAGAGGTGTTCTCTGAAACGTTCCGCAAGTAGATGTCCTGTCTCCCCAATATAGAGGACCACATAGAGAAGGGCCCATGCCCGAAATGTCGATTCTCCTGCTCCTTGGATGCTGCCTGACCTGCTGTGCTTTTGAAGCAACACATCTTCAGCCACGCTACCTCTTGACTACCTCCAGCCTTGCTTTCCTATCTCTGTAACATCTCCAGCCTTGCTTCGCTCTCTCTGTAACACCTACAGCCTTGATTTCCTAACACTGTAACATCTCAAACCTTGCTTTTCTGTCTCTGTAACATGTCCAACCTTGCTTTCCTTTCTCATAAACATTTCCAGCCTTGATTTCCTGTCTCTGTAACATATCCAGCCTTGCTTTCCTATCTCTGTAACATGTCCAGCCTTGGTTTCCTCTCTCTGTAACATATCCAGCCTTGCTTTCCTGTCTCCATAACATCACCAGCCTTGCTTTCCTGTCTCTGTACCATGTCCAGCCTTGCTTTCCTATCTCTGTAACATATCCAGCCTTGTTTTCCTGTCACTGTAACATCACCAGCCTTGCTTTCCTGTCTCTGTACCATGTCCAGCCTTGCTGTCCTATCACTGTAACATCTCCAGCCTTACTTTCCTATCTGTGGGACATCTTCAGCCTTGTTTTCTGATCTCTAACATCTCCAGCCTTCCTTTCTTGTCTCTGAAACACGTCCAGCCTTGCTTTCTTCTCTCTGTAAAATCACCAGCGTTGCTTTTTCTATACATCTCAGTGAATTGGTTTTGCATCTGCTTCTGTTTTTTTTGTCGTTCTGTGGGCAGCACGGAGGCATATGTTCAATTCTCACTTCCAGCGACTGTCTGTGTGGAGTTTGCCCATTCCTCCCATGTCTGCGTGGGTAACCTCCGGTTTCCTCCTACCATCCAAAGATTAGGTGAATTGGCCATGTTTATTTGCACGGAGTGTTAAATGAAGGGGTAAATGTCGAAGAATGGGTCTGTGTGGACTTGTTGGGCCAAAGGGCCTGTTTCCACGCTGTAAGCTGAAATGTGCTTTAAAAAGTAGTGCATCTGTCACCTTTTTGATTCGAACCTCGACCCACAAAGCCTCATTTGAAGACCCTTCCACGATATTGTCCATCCTTTCAGCAGTAACTGATTTGTTAATTAATAATGCAACACCATATCCTCTTTAACAACCTGCCCTGTCCTGCCTATAGTTCCAGTCCAACAGAGTATTGAGTTGTTAGCACTGACCTCCCTCAAATGCACCACTGTGATGGCAAAAATTTCACACTTCCAGATGTCAACTCATTCCTTATCACATCTGTCAGCCTGCCTGATAATACTCCTTGCATTAACGTAAGCTGGAATATAATAACTGGAATATCCTGCACCTCCGAGTTCTTCAGTCATTTTCTGTTTGTTATCAAGCTGTTCAAACCATGAACCACAACTCTAAATCTGGCACTGAATGAATATCTGTGGAATTGTAATTTCATTTTTAAAAAATGTATTCATCAAGTGCAGCTTTCCGGAACTGAGCAGTCAGCTCCATATACAATGAGTGTCTGATGGTTAATTGCCCACTCAGTGCGCAGAGGGGACAGCCCTCAGTCATGGAGAAAGTGAGGACTGCAGTTGATGGAATCAGAGTCAAAAAGTGTGGCGCTGGCAAAGCACAGCAGGTCAGGCAGCATCCGAGGGGCAGGAGAGTCAATAGTTCGGTCATAATATCTTCATCAGGAAACCAATGGTGCATTCCTTTATTTTTTCATTCCATGATTCACAGAATGTTGTGAACTGTACTTACTCAGGAAGGCAGGACTGTGTATTGCACTGAAATGGAAAGCAGTCAATCAGTTGGTTGGACAGTGTGTAGAAAAGTTGAAGGGAAGTGTAGACTGATTGAATGATTTACAAACATACGAATAGATAAACCCCCTAGGCCAGATGGGGTTATCCGAGGTTACTCCAGGAAGTGACGGGTGAGATTGGTGTGCCTTTGGCCATGGTCTTTGCATCCTCACTGTCCACTGGAGCAGTGCCAGCCCGATGATTGGAGGGTGACAAATGTTATTCCCTTGTTCAGGAAAGGGAATAGACATAACTCTGGGAATGACCTAACAGTCAGTCTTACATCAGTGGTAGGCAAAGTATTGCAGACGTTTCTGAGAGACCGTATTCACAATTGCTTACAAAACGATAGTTTGATTAGAGATAGTCAGCATGGCTTTGTGAAGAGCAGGTCATCCTTCAGAAACCTTATCGAATTCTTTGAAGATGTAAAAAGAACACGTTGATGAAGTTAGACTAGTAGATGTGGTGAACAAGAATTTTAGTAAGGCTTTCCCCATTGTAGGGTCATTCAGAAGGTACGGAAGCATGGGGCGCAGAGACATTTGGCTGTATGGATACCGGCGTGGCTGGCTCATAGAAGACTGAAGATGATAGTTGATGGCAAGTATTCAGCCTGGAGCTCAGTGACCAGTGGTGTTCCACAGTGAACGGCTCTGGGACCTGTGCTGTTTGTGATTGTTATCAATGACATTGACGAGGAAGTGGACAAGTAGGTTAGTAAGTTTGCCGATGACACGGAGGTTGTTGGGGTTGTGCATAGTGTGGAGGGCTGTTGTCGGTTGCAACAGGATATCGACAGATAGCAGAGCTGGGCTGATAAATGGCAGATAGAGTTCAACCTTTAAAAGTGTGAAGCAATTTATTTTGGAAGGTTGCATTTGCATAAAGAATACAGGGTTAAAGGCAGAATTCTCGGCAGAGTGGAGTGACAGAGGGATATTGGGGCCATTGTCCATAGATGTCTCAAAGTTGCCAGCCAAGTTGACAGGGTTGTTCAGAAGAATACGATGTGCTGTCTTTCATTATCAGGGGGATTGATTGTAAGAGCAGTAACGTTATTTCTTTGCACTATAAAGCTGTGTTTCAACCACACTTGGAATATTGTGTTCAGTTCTGGTTGGCTCATTATAGGAAACAAGTGGAAGCCTCAGAGAGTGTGCAGAGGAGATTTACCATGGTGCTGTCTGGACTGGAGGGCATGTCTCCCAAAGGAAAGTTGAGCAACTAGGGCTTTCATCCAGCGGTAGTAGTCGAATCAGATACATTCGGGATTTTTAAGAAGACTCTTGGATAGGCACACGAAAGTTAGTGCATTGAAGGTTTTGTAGGTTAGTCTGATCTTCGATTAGGAGAAAAGGTTGGCAAAACATTGACGGCTGAAGTGCCTGCACTGTGCCGTACCGTTCAATGTTCCAAGTTTCACTCAGCTTGTGGATTCTCATCAGTTGATGAACCTGTGAGGGAGTGAGGTGTGTGAGGGAGTGAGGGAATGGAATGTGTGAGGGAGTGAGGTTTGTGTGGGAGTGAGGTGTGTGAGGGGGTGAGGTATGTGAGGGAGTGAGGTGTGTGAGGTCAGGAAGGTGGGGAGGAGCGTTAGACCAAGACTTCCAGTTTTGATATAATTGTTATATTCTCCTGAGTGTCAGCACAATATGTGTGGTTATCTAGACCAGACAAAATCCACCAAGTTCACTTATTAAAGCATTTTTGGCTTGCCGTTTGCTCCTGGTTTCTTCAGATAAATTCTGCTGGGTGACCTATGAATTAGTATCTGACCATCCACAGACATGTATAATTTTGTTTTGATACTGTTGAATGTGAAGGTGCATTTATTGGATATAGTTTCAGGGGGCTGACTGTGAGACAGAAGATGCTGCAATAGACTGTCAATTGTGAACGTTTTCACCCAGTGTCTGGTCCAGGGTGCAGATGTATGGAGTCTGGAGAGCATGGCAGATGTCATCACCATAAGTAACTTGTGCGATGTGATTCTAACACTCCATGTCCATACAGCTGCTCCCTGGGCAAGGGTCTGACTGAGGATGAATTTGTAAGGCATTGTTCGTGGTCAGTCATTGGTATCTAATTTAGACAGCATTTGTTCCTACACTGAGAGCAGTGATAGCCTGTTGGCTAGTTTCCTCCTGCTCAAGGTGGATTCCAAATGATTCTCTGTGAGGGAATGTTTGAATGACTGCCCTGACCTAGGATGGAAACTCTCTGGACAAATTCACGACCAGACCAGCGTCCCACTCAGTGCTACATGCAGCTGTAAGGTCCAGTAGCGCTGTACCTGAATTCACCCTTTAGGAATCCACTTTTATTGTCGGTCATGATGCAAAGTGATTGGTTTACTGGCATGAATAATAGTCAGGAGTTTGCCATGTTTGTGGATTCGGCAATGATAAAGCATGAGCTACAATTATTCAACTGAACAATAACTGAATTAAAGTATAAAAACCGAACAACCTTTTATGATACAAAAGTAAAGAATGCACATGTTGTTTTCTATCGAAAAAGAACATGTTGTCTGACTATGCTGGTGATCACAATTACACATTGAATATCAGTATTCAAATGCATACATTGTCGCTCTGTCATTTGTAAAATGGTTGACCTCTGACTGATTGAATATTCAGAGTGAGCAAATGATTGAACAATTCAAAAGAATTCTTAATCTTATACATTTGAATATAATCAGTCAATTTAATTTCTCGCCTGAAATGTGTGAGCTTCAGTTATTTGCCAACTATTATATTAGTTTTAAAATAATGATGGAAAAAGATAGACTAGATATAAAAGTTGAAGTTCTAAATTGGAGAAAGGCCAATTTTGACGATATTAGGCAAGATCGTTCAAAAGCTGGTGGTGACAAATGTTCGCAGGTAAGCAGAAGGCTAGAAAATGGGAAGCCTTCGAAATTAGATAGCTGGAGTCCAGAGACAGTATATTCCTATTAGGGTGAAAGGAAAGGCTGGTAGGTATAGAGAGTGCAGAATAACTAAAGAAATTGAAGGTCTGGTTAAGAATAAGAAGGAAGGATACGGCAGCTACAGGCAGGATAGATTGAGTGAATCCCAAGAAGAGTATAAATGCAAGAGGAGTATACTAAAGATGGAAATCATGTAGGCAAAAAGGGGACACGAGATAGCTTTGGCAAATAGAGTTAAGGAGAATCCAAAAGGATTTTACAAATACATTGAGAACAAAAGGGTGAACAAGGAGAGAACAGAGACCTCAAAGATCAGCAAGATGGCTTCGTGTGGAGCCGCAGGAGATGGGAGAGTTACTAATCGAGTATTTTGCACCAATGTTTACTCAGGAAAAGGACATGGGAGATGTAGATATAGGGAGAAATAGATGGTGACATTTGGAAAATGTTCATATTACAGAGGAAGACATGCTGGATGTCTTGAAATGCATAAAGGTGGAAAAATCGCCAGGACCTAATAGATCAGGTGAAACTTGAAAGTGTTCAGAAAAGATTTGCAAGGATGTTGTCAAGATTGGAGTATTTGAGCTGTAGCTGAAGGTTGAACAAGCTGGGGCTGTTTTCCTGGAACATTGGAGACTGAGGGGTGACCTTATAGAGGTTTATAAAATCATGAGGGGCATAGATAGGGTAAATAGACAAGGTATTTTTCCTGGCGTGGTGAAGTCCCGAACTAGAGGGCATAGTTTTCAGTTGGGAAGGGAAAAATATAAAAGAAAGGAAAGGGGCAACTTTTTCACTCAGAGGGTTGTACGTGTGTGGAATGATCTGCCAGATGAAGTGGTGGCGGTGAGTACAATTGCGACATTTAGATGCAGTCTGGACGGGTATATGAATAGAAAATGTTTAGAGGGAAATGGGTTAAGTGCTGGCAGGTGGGACTAGATTGGGTTGGGATATCTGGTCGGCGTGGACAAGTTGGACCAAAGTTTTTTTTTTCCATTTTATACATCTCTTTGGCCCTGTGACTGTAATTTAGAAATGACAATAATTTAACATGCACTATCAAATAAATAAACCATTTATATTAATAAATTGTAGCATACAATAAGTTGAAAACTTGCTATTTTTAGAATGAATGATTTGATATTATGTAACAATTTTGATTTGATATTATGTAACAAGGAAAGATTGAAGGATGAGCTTTGCCTTGTAAGGAGTAACCACAGCACGCTGGAGTTTCATGTTCAGATCGAAAGAGTGAAGACTGAGTCATGCATGAGAGTTTTAGCTTTAGGCAACGATAATTATACTGACGTAAGGAAAGATTTGGCTGTGGTGGTCTGGGGAGAGAAAAGAACAGTCAAAGGCAGGTCAGCTGAAGAAATATGGCAAATAAGTAGGAAGATACTAAAGACCGAATAGGAATTGCATAACATCTTATCTCACAACATTTTTCCGATAGGAAGGAGACCAGAATTGCACGCAATATTCTAAGAGTGACCTCACCAATATCCGCAACATGACCTCCAACCTCCTGTACTCAATACACTGAACAATAAAGGAAAGCATACCAAATGCCTTCTTCACTATCCTATTTACCTGCGACTCCACTTTCAAGGAGCTATGAACCCGCACTCCAAGATCTCTTTGTTCAACAACACTCCTTAGGACCTTACCACTAAGTGTATAATTCCTGCTAAGATTTGCTTTCCCAAAATGCAACACCTCGCATTTGTCTGAATTAAACTCTATCTGCCACTTCACAGCCCATTGGCCCATCTGGTCCGGATCCTGTTGTAATCTGAGGAAACCGTCTTCGCAGTCCACTGCACCTTCTATTTTGGTGTCATCTGCAAACTTACTAACTGGACCTCGTATGCTCGCATTCCAAATCATTTATGTAAATGTCAAAAAGTAGATGGCCCAGCATCGATCCTTGTGGCTCTCCACTGGTCAGAGTTCTCCAGTCTGAAAAACAACCCTCCACCACCACCCTCTGTCTTCTACCTTTTCAGCCAGTTCTGCATCCAAATGGCTACTTCTCCCAGTATTCCATGAAATATAACCTTGCTAATCAGTCTACCATGGGGAACCTTGCTGAACGTCTTACTGAAGTCCATGTAGACCACATCTACTGTTGTGCCCTCATCAGTGTTCTTTGTTACTTCTTCAAAAAGCTCAATCAAGTCCGTGAGACATGATTTCTCACGCACAAAGCCATGTTGACTATCCCGCATCAGTCCTTGTCTTTCCAAATACATGTACATCCTGTCCCTCAGGACTCCCTCCAACAACTTGCCCACCACAGAGGTCTGGCTCATCCACAACTCTCCCAGGCAGTCCATTCCAAATCCTAACAACTCTCTCAATAAAGAAGATTTTCCTTATCTCACTCATGGCTCTTTTGCTGATCGTCTTGAAATTAGAACTCCTTGATACTGTAATGCCAACTAACGGAAACAAAGTACTCCTGTTTTACATCTTTTCATACCTTTGAGCACCACATTAAGTTCACATATTTGTCTTTTCTTCTCCAGGAAGTATAAGCCTTGCAAGAACTGTAACAAACACTACATCGGAAAAACAGGCAGAAACTAGCCATCTGGATACATGAACAACAACTAGCCAGAAAAAAAGACATAACCCACTATCACTCGTATCCTTACATACAGATGAGAAAGTACACCATTTCGACTGCGTCTGCACATCCATCTAGGACAACCCAAACATAGACACGCAGGAGAATTCCTAGAAGCATAACATTCCAACCTGAACTCTATCAACGAACACATCGATTTTGATTCCATCTGACACTCTCTGAGAAAAGGAACCAGAGATAAAATCACCAATACTGGAAATTACATCACTGACTCAAGGAAACCTAAACACATAAATAGCAAGTGGGACATAACACCAGCACTTCACCAGAGGCTCACTGATAATGTCCCCTAGTGTAGTGATGATCCTTTTGAAAATGAACTCTCCAACTCAGCGAGCAAACCGACATCCAGAAGAAGTGCAATTTCTCTCATCCTCCGAGTAATGTCGTGTCTGTCTGTCTGTCTTCTGAATGTGTGTGTGTGTGTGTGTGAGTGTGAGAGAGAGAGAGAGAGAGAGAGAGAGAGAGAGCAATCCTCTGTAATGTCTGGATTACTCCCCGTGCCATGTGGAAAAGAGGAAAGAATGAGGAAGACAGTATAGCTTAACATGTTGGTAACATGCTACTTCAGTGGTGAGTGTTTCACATTGTTGGATCATTGGAATCTCTTCCAAGACAGGTGGGGATTTGGACAAAAAAGACAGGTGGTAGCTTAAGTTGACGAGCACCAATGTCCTTGTGGGGAGGTTTGTTAGTGCGAGTCATATGGATTTGAATAAACCAGGAGAGTGAGAACCAAAGCAGCAGATCAGGAACTGAGTAGAAGGTCGAGGTGAATAGGACATCAGACACGGCCAGTTTAATGACCATCAAATCAGTCCAAAATGTGAGTTGGGAGTTGGAATAAATTATCGAGATGAGGCACAGGTTTTTCCGAGATTCATCAATAAGAATGGAGAGTGTGGGGGATGTGAGGGAGTGAGGTATGTGAGATCAGGGAGGTAGTGCACAAGAAAATGTTAAAGTGGAAAAAGGTTGGGGGGGAATTCTGTGAGAAACAACTGGCAAAAAAACACCGGAAAACCTGCTGTTTGTCAAAGTGAATACCTGGTAAATAATTCAGAGAAATAACACCGTTCTTGCTAGAGGTCTGCATTATAATGAAGGAAAAGCTATGTTCAAGTTATGGCTGTGACTATAATAATGGTGGCAAACAGCCAGAACAATATCATTGCTGTTGTTGAACAATGCTTGCACAGAGCATGTGAATTACCCTGGATGTTCCCAGAGATGGCTGGGCTGAATTTGGTTGAGTAAGTGCTGAAGCTGCATGAGATGATGCTGGTTTGTAATATCGCCAATTATTGAGTACAGTCAAAGGAATAAAGCAGCAACTGACATTGCTTATTGTTTCAGAATATATCAGAGTGTTCATGGCTGCCACTGCAAAGGATTATGCAATGAAAAACAGGCCTATCACGTCTGTGCCAGCAAGTGCATATCCAAAGGCTTTTGAAACGTTTGTGAGGCTACCTGCCTCAACCACCCTCCTAGACCACGCATTCCAGATTCATACCATCCTCTCAGTTCGAAACACATTCCACAAGTCCTCTCTCAAACCTCTGCCTTTCACTTTAGAAGTGTGTCCTTTTGTTTTTGATCCTTTGACTAAGGAAAACAGCTGTTGTCTGTTTATTCTCTCCATACCCCTTATGCTCTTGTACATCTGTACCAGGTTCCCTCCTCAACCTTCCCTGCTGCAAAGAAATAACGAGCAAATTTACCCCCCGCCCCCGCTTCATACACACTTTTGATTACTCACTTGTCTTGTTACTTCTGACTTGCATCTTCCCAATTTATCGGTGTTAAATTTCATTGGCCATTGATCTGGCTATCTGAATAATCTGTTTCTATCCTCCTGTAGCCTTACACTTTACTCCTGACTGTGATCAACCCAGCTTATCTTTGTGTCATCCGTAACATTGGTCATTATTCCACTGCTCCCCACCTTCCACATTCTCACAATCGTCATTTCTGAATATCACAAACAAACCGTGATTTCCTTCCTGTTCTTCAGATGTTATTCAGAGGATGATTTGACAATTCCAGTCTCTTGCTTTTCCTATTTTGGTGAATTTATGAGTGATGTAGTTAACACATTTTATGAGGGAGCCACAAATAACATTTTCAAATAACACAGAGTCGAACTCACCTTTTACACTCTGCCCCTCTGCATGTTTTCTTTATAAACCTTGTAAATAATTTAGGATAAATTAGGGTTTGGCACTTTGCAGTGGAACATTATTACCTTGCGTGGCATTGTTTTTTGTAACATTCCCTGCAATTGCTAGAGCTGAAGAAATTTTTCATCTGCAGGATGGACATGGACTCATTCATTGTTTGTTTCAATCAGCGAGTGTGAAGAGGATAAATATTCAAATAAATTCTATGTTATGGGAAAACTGCAGAAGATCAAATCATATTCTCATATCCTCATTGAATTGAAAGCAAATATCTACTGCAAATAAAATCAAAAATATTGAAACACCACCGTAGTGGAGAAAGAAACATGTCATCTGCACTTGCTGGAGATATAGAAATATATAATACATGTCCAACCTGAACAAGAATCAAGTGATAGGAGAGAAAGTACAAGGAATCATTTCTACATTTTGAATGGAATCTAGATCCCGATTTTCTTGGACAGTGATGTTTTCTCATCCAATCTCACTTCCTCAAAAACGAGCTTTTCCCGATCACTAAAACTTCATCTGCCATTCTTCCTCCTCCATCCTACTCTTTTCTTACACTCCTACTCCCTTGCACTACCCCTTCCTCTGCTACATATTCTTCCATTAATGATCTCTGTTCACACTTCTTCTGCGCCTCCCACTGTAAGTTACACCAATTCCCCAGTTACTCCCACTTTCTCTGGCCATCCCTTCTCCTTTTTGTTTTTTAACTGGGATGATAAAAGCCGCTGACTTCTCTGCTGCTATTTGTCATCAGTCAATGATGAGATTGAGATGATCAATGTCCAATAGGAACAGACAATAGTGAGTTTCTGTCATTGCCGGATGCATCGTGAACAAGCTGGTTTTGTTCATCATGGTACAGAGTGGAGTGTCTTTCTGTCTCTCTGTCACAGCATTTAACCAAACAGCCTCATCACAAATAAGACAACCCTCTCCTCAGAAACAGAAATCCATGCATCAGTTTTCCCTTAAAAATTGTGAGAAGGCCGTGGACTATCCTTTTGTTCTCTATTCATTTAACTATTTTTCAAATGTCAGTTGAGGTGAGGTCAGAGTAACTTGCGTTGCATCAAAATAGTATTTGACTCATGTGACATCAGGGATCGTGAGTAAACTATGGTCAATGGGAATCGCAGGAAATTCTGCACTGGTAATTTTCTGAATGAACAATGACACTTTCGCCAGAGCTATTGGGAATGACAAATAAACTCTGCCCTTGCTAGTGCATTCGTAAACCATGGATAAATTTGTCCTGTTAATAACATCAAGACATATTATGTTTTCAGATTGGTCTAAAGTCCACAAAAAGTAAGATCTTTCCGCTTGAGTGTCACTCCAATGAAATCAGGACGTTCAATAAGATTACCTTCCCAATTATTTTCAATCAGTTACTTTCTAAGGACTGATCGTGCGATATCAGTACAACTGAGATCAACATTTTCTCTGTCCAGCAGCATCACACCATATTGTCTCAAGGCTTTACCACTTCACAATTATAATTTATTCACCAGCTGATTCGTTGTACTAACCAGATGTACTGGGCACACACTTTGCACCCTCTGGAACCTTCCTCCATTCCTATACCCTGCCCTCTGACTCCATGCCCTCCCCCAACTCCACCTCCTGTCGTTTATTCACCATCCCTCCCGAAATTCCACATTCTGATACTGAATGTTCTGTACTTAGCAAATATCTGAACGTTACCTCTCTGTGCCCCCACTTTAAGGAATTTTAAGCATGACATTAATTTGAGTTCTTCCGCTGTCTTCGCCTCAGTGCCCATTTCTTTCGGCAAGATTCCTCTCCCTGTCCCATATACCCCGTTACCCAGCTCCAAAGCTGTCCCTCCACCTGAACCCCTCGCCCTGGCCTTGACCTGAAATCAATAGGTTCATTACGAAATCTCCACATTATATTGGTTGTCTTAATTTCTCTGCACTCCCCTCGCCAAATCCAACTTGTCACTGTCCGAACAGCCTACACTCCATGTGCTTAGATCCAACCCTGACTGTGTTCTCAGCCTGTCCCGATAAGTCTTTTGAACTGACTTCGACATTGCAGATGTTGAACGCTCACTCTCACATACCTCCTCTAATCACCCCTGCGCTATGACCCAACCATGGCACATCATGCCATTGTATCAACTATGATAACTGACCATATTTCATCTGGAGATTCCTGCCCCACTCACCCCTCCCCCTAACTGCCCCCAATATGATGGTCCTCTGATAGCAGTGATCGCTTCTATCTTCCCCCAAAAATCCACAAACAGAACTGTCTGGGCAGACCCATTGCTTCAGCCTGCTCCCGCCACACAGAGGAAGTGCATGGATACACACGTATGCCTGTTTCTTCTTGGGGTACGTCGATCATTCCCTGTTCCAGTTCTATTCCAGCACCCATCCACAACTCTTTGTCCGATACATAGATGATATCATCGCGGCTGCATCTCTCTCTTGTCTGGAATTGGAAAAGTTCACCGATTTCGCTTGGAATTTGTACCCCTCCATCACTTTCATCTGGTCTGTCTCTGACTCCTTCCTTCCTTTCCTCAATATCTCTGCTTCCATTTCTGGGGATAGACAAGCCACTGATATCCAGTATTATCCCACCGACTCCCACAGCTTCCTGGAGTATACGTCCTCACATCAGGTTTCATGCATAGACTCAATGCCACTCCCCCAGTTCCTCCGTCTCCACCGCATTGCTTCTGATGACACTAAATTCAACAAGGAAGCCTTTGAAATGTCCTCCTTGTTCCTCAGTCAAGGGATTCCCCATCATTGTTGTCAACAGGATCCTCAAAGGAGTCTGACCCATCTCCTGCGCTTTAAGCCTACTCCTCCCCGTCCCTCTAGCAACAGAGTTTCCCTTGTCCTTACCTACTATCACAGCAGCATTCACATGCAGAGGATCATCAGCCCGCATTTTCCCCACCTCCAGCGAGATGCCCCCACCTGCACATATTCACCTCTCCTCCCTTGTCCACCTTCTAGAGGGATCATTCCCTCCAGGACACAGTGGTCTACTCTTTATTTATTTCCAACACAGGTCCACTTCACTTCCCCTGCCGGAGGTGTAACACTTTCCCATTTACGTCCCTCCTCATCAATATCCTAGGGCCCAACTGTGCCCTCCATTTGAAGCAGCACCTTGCCAACATTTCCCAGAAACCTGCCTACTACATGTGATGCAAGCAATGTGGTCTCCTCTACATCGGGGAAATAAAGAGTAGACTGGGTGACCGCTTCACAAAACATCCACGTTGTCCCGCTGCAAATGACTTTGAGCTTTCAGTTGCCTGACAGTTTAACAGTCCATCCTGTTCCCTGGCCAATGTCGCTGTGTCAGGCTTGCTGCAGTGTTCCAGGCAAGTTCAGTGCAAGCTGGAAAAACACCTTACTTTCCATGTGCGGACCCTGCAGCCCTTCAGACTCATAATCAAGTTCAATAATTTTCGGGCCTGAACTCCCCAATATCCTAGCCCCCTACCCATACACCAGGCCGAGTTGTCACATAGCCTTCTATTACTCACACCCTACTGTTAGCTACTAACAGTCTCCATTAAGAGCTATCCAACCTCTTCTGCATATAAACCAACATTTACCGTGTTATCATCAGTTCTGAGGAAGGGGCACTGGACCTGAAACGTTAACTCGGATTTCTTTGCACAGACGCTGCCAGATCTGCTGAACATTTACAGCAACTTTTGCTTTGTTTCAACATTTTCATCGCAAGTTCTCACAATGCAACACGTCATCGATATTTAGAGCCCTGCCAAAAATAGGAACTTTGTAATTTCTCATTTAATGTCAATAACAAATTACTCGAGTTTCAACTGAGATAACAGCTTTGCTGCTATCATTCAGGTCAGACACTTTGTCACAGTTCAGAAAGAAGAAAGAAATCAAAAGAGCTGGAGCGAAACTCAGTAGATCTGGCAACATCTGAGCAGAGATGCAAAAAATTAACCTTTGATTCCAACATGACTTTTCAGAACAGTGTCACGTCATATGACATATGTTAATTCTGTTGCTATCTGCAAATACTTCTTCATTTTTCGTTTCTCCAGCATTTTCTGTTTGTTTTTCATGTTTCCATTATCTCTATATTTCATGTTTCTTGACAGGTCTACATGTTGACCTTCGTAATGTGGCCCGTTCTTCTTTCTATTACAGTTAGTGTGTCTGTGACACCTGAATTACAGCCGAAATCTGTTTCTTCTTTAAGATAGAAAGTACACAAACATTCTGAACATCTTGTAAATTTCTGGAAATCTCTGTAAATCTATTTTGTTTGAAAATGCATTTTAGAGGGAGCTGAACTTCATGAAATAATAGGGATAATTTTTGATGATGGAACACTCTGTGAGCTTCATGGAAATCGCTTGTCTCCCCAATCTCCAATAGCTTTCAATGCATTACATATGATTATTTCAGAAAGGTGGTGAAAACTCAGCCCATTGTCTCTTCCAGTTTGGAATGAGCGATATTTCGACTAATATTGCTCTGTATTGTCCCCGTAGCCCTGTCCATTTTGTTATTAGCATCTGCTTTTAATTGTAAGCATCCTGCCAGATATGAACAATATGATCAATCTCAAACAAAAACAGACTTTGGAGGGAAAGCTCAGCAGGTCTGGCTGTATCTGTGAAGAGACATCAAAGTTAATGCTTCAGGTGTGGTGACCCTACTCAATCTGTATTCCCAATGATTAAATGGTGTGTATATAAAATATAGTTCAGTTTATCGCATTTAAAATGATCCTGTTCAGTTCATATTGTCATTCAGCATTGCATCTCCCAAACGTTGGCTCGTTCCTTTTTGTGAACTATATTCAATTCTATCTGACGTTAAAGAGTGATGGTGACTGGGGAATATCATTGTACTTCCCATGCAGTCCCCACAGCCACTGCCCCCATTCCGTCCTAATTCCTAGCTGAACCTGACCTGATACGTCTTAATGAATAGGTCCACTTTTGGTTTTGGACTGTTTTACAGCAAGTAAACTGCATTAAGATGTTTGTCAATTTGTATAAATTAATTACTGAAGCATACTATGAATGGAAGGTCCAACGTTTCTTTATTATAGCAGTGAGAGCAACATTCAGAGAAGTCTACACTTCCTGTCTATGTTCAGGGCAACTGTTCCCAGTGACAGTCTGTTCGCTTGCGTTTGTTCCCGTGGAGGAGAGATCAGCACAATAACAACATACTGACTGTGTTTCTTTTTTTAGTGGAGTGGCTTAAATTCTGGGTAAGATGGTTATAGCATTGCAAACGTACAAAAGAGCAGAGTCATGTAGCCTGCAATAAGAAAACATCCATCATTCTCCCTCACAACTGACTTCACTAGAGCAATTGGTGATGGGAGATGTGACCAAAAGCCAGCAATATCAACATCCAGTCCAGTCCAGTTATATTGTGAACTGAATGTGCTGTATTGAAAGCTAGAACTATTTGCTCAGTCAGTGTGATTGACGGCAGTCTCCATTCAATGTAACTGTGTCGCTGGAGGGTTTCCCTCTCCTATTGGTGACAGTGCGCTATCCCAGTGTAGGAGCAGATGCATCAGCTCCAACAGTAGCAGAGATCAGCAGCTGCACAGACATGGAGAGGACAGATCTGAATCTGAGAATAATGGACTGCATAATTACACCAATGGAGAGGAGGTTTTCCTTGGGTCTTTTCAACATTTCCCTCTATTGGGAATTTCTACCATATCGGATATTAGCGGTGCTGAATATCATTTTGGGCGGGGTGGAGGGTGTGTTACTAACCTATTCTCGCTATTGTTGGTGTTCTCTACCTCTGCCCATTCATTAATCCCATAAAAAAATTTGAACTTCGATGCAATTTCTGTTATCTATATTTGTCAAAGAAAGAAACTATTATCTTCAATTCAAATTGCTGTCTCCATTCATCTGAATTGCAGACCACTTACAAACATCTGATAACAAAACTGTGAACAACCTCGAGATCCCCTTTTGCCCTGAACTGATGTATGTCTCATGTTCCCTCTGTCACCAACCCTGTCCACTACCAGCTCATAATATCCCCAATGTCCATCTCTTCGTCAGTGCTGTGGCTGAACAACCCAGTGGCTGCACGTTGGCAAAATTCAGACTTTATGTTTCAAGCTCTTTTCTGGCCACTTTTCCAGTTGCAGGTATTTCAATCACAAAATTGTTCTTGTCTCAGACGTTACTTCATGATTAGGACAATGTGTCAGAGTAGGAATGTCGCTGGATATAATTCAGGAGCAAAGCTTATTAAACTAAAGACATTATTTCAAGCGACTTTGAAGATTAAACCAAATAAAAGAAGATGCTGGAGATCTGAAATTGCATAATAAATGCAAAGAAAAGAACAGAATGTGCTGGGGAGCTTTTCTGAACTGAAAACAGTTGGAAAATAGTGTGAATAATGCTGGTGATAGGGAAGTCTGCTTTGAAGGGGAGGAGGAGTGGGTTAAATCGATAGAGAAAAAGAGAGTTAGAAGAAAAAGAGCAAACAAAGCGATTGCTAATCAGCTGGGATGGAAATTAAATGTGAGATTCACCCTATGTATTTTTAACTTTTCCCATCTTCCTGAATTTCATGTCCATGCCGGTACATGCATACACCGCTTTTCAAAAATTCGCTTTTTGCCACTTCAGTTTCCGAAAAAACCTCCATTAAGTCCTGTTTTCGCGAACCAAAAGAAATCCGACGAGGATTTCACTTTCACCAAGAAAGGTGATTTTTTTTCCCACATAAACTAATGTGACTTCACTTTACGCCATATCAGCTTACGAAATGTTTTGTAGGAACACTCTACTTTCAGATACCGAGGGAAACCTGTATATATCTAAGATCACGTTGAAAACGAATTGATCCAAACTGTCTGTGTTCCCTGAGTGTCGTCATCTTCTTAAATTTATTAATGTGAAATAGGTATCGATGGCTGAGCCAGCATTAGTTCACTTTTTTGATTGCCCTTGAGAAGACCTTGAGCCTCAATGGCACTTACACAGAGTAAGGCACTCAAGGTGACAGCTGCACAGGAGGTGTGCAAAGCAAGATCGACTTTCGCAAGATTAATATTATTTGAAAGGTTAGAGATTTCAATTCGTCAGTGTACTTAAGGTAAGGAAGAAGGTGTTCCTGAGCATGCTGGTCCATGTTTTCAAGCCTCTGTATCTTCTCCATTTTGGAAGACGTTGGAGGAGATCATTACCGGTTTTGGAGAGATATTTGATGTTGCCGCCTTTCGCTGACAATGAGAAGTATAAATGGATGGAAGGTTGTTTTCCATGATAGTCTGGGCTGTGCACACAGCCGTCTGTAGTTTCTTATGGTCCTGGGGAGAGCTGTTACAGTCACACTATTATGCACATGAATAGAATGCTTTCAGTTGCCAGCATGCAGAGCACTCAGAGAAGGCAGTTCCCAAATATTTAGATGTAGCAATTGGCTGTTAAATGGATATCCAAGTTCTGGTTGCTGTTTTGCCAACAATTGAAATTTAACCAATAAATTTAAACTATGTCCAAGATACCAAAACACAGTTGAGTTTATTTTATTGCCAACATCCAACCAAAGAGCCATCACCTGCTTCCAAAGAATACAGAAGCCATTACCATCACAACGAGTGAGAAATAAACAGACACGTATAAGGAGAGAGAGAACACAGCGAGGGAAACAGAAGGACAGGAAGTAAAACAGAGAAAGGAAACAAAACAAAAAACAAACAGTCACATGGACAGGGAGAAGAGGAGATAGTAAGTTCAGGGAAAGAAACGGAAGACATAGAAAAGGAAAATACAAGGAAACAGACAGTGTGAGAGAAATAGTGAGACACAAAGCACACAGTGATTTCAGGATGGGGAATCGGAGGTGCTGGGGGGTGAGGACCAGAGAGAGCTCGGAGTCAGCTGGGGGAGGGAGATGAGGATTTACTGTGACCTGTACCAAGGTGTACAGGCTGATCATAGTAAGCAAGGATGTGCAGAACAATGGCTGTAAAACATGTCTGAGAGGCATGCAGGTTACGCTGCACAGAGCGTGTGCGAGGCGAGATCAACATGAACAAGATCAGCATTATCTGAGATTAGAGAGTACATTCATCAGTCTAATAACAGTCAGGACGAAACATTTAATAAACCAGCTGCTCAGTGTTTTCAAGTTTCCATATCTTTTAGCCTGATGGAAGAGGTTGTGGGATACCATTACTGGGGTGTGATTGGTCTTTGATAATGTAAGAACAAAACATTCCAGCACAGAAACAGGCCATTCGGTGGTCCAAGCCTGCGCCGATCCAAATCCTCTACGTAAATCTGTCGCCTATTTTCAGGTTGTGAATATCCATTTGCTCCCTGTCCATTCATGTACCTTTCCAGAAACATCTTAAATGGAACCACTGGTCACAGTTCTCCATTTTGAAAAACTCTCTCCACCTATTATTCGCTGCCTCCTGTTGCCCAGCCAGTTCTTTCTCCACGGAGCTAGTGCATCATGTGACTTTCACTTTCTCCATAACCAGACCGTGGGTAATATAACAAACGCCTTCCTGAAGTCCATGTACATGACGTCTACAGTATCTCCCTCATCAATCAACTATGTCACTTCCTCAAAGAATTGTATTGAGTTGTTAAAACATGACCTTCCCTGCACAAAACCATGTTGTCCATCACTGATAAGACTATTTTCATCCAAATGAGAGTAGATCCCAACCCTCAGTATATACTCTAGCAGATTCCCTACCCCTGACATTAGTCTCACCGGTCTATAATTGACTGGATTATCTCTACTACCTTTCTTAAACAAGGGATTAACAATTTTCCAGTCTTCCGGAACCTCAGCCGTTCAAGGATGCCACAAAGATATCTGTTAATGCCCCAGCTATTTCCTGTCTCCCTTCCCTCAGTAATCTGGGGTAGATGTTGGCAGCCTTTCTGTGGCAACGAGCCATGTAAATGAAATCAATGGTTGGGATGTTAGAGTCCGTGTTGGTCAGAGCTGTGCAAGCAACCTTCTGTAGTTTCTCACGATCCTGAGTAGAGCAGTTGCCGTACCAGTCTGTTGTGCACCAGGACAATACGCTCTCAATGGTGCATCTGTAGAAGTAGCGCATGCTGAATTTCCTGTATCACCTCAGGAAGGAAAGGCATTGTTGAACATTCCCGACCGTCGGACCTATGTGAGAAGTTCATGACAGGTTGTCAGTTATCATCACTCCGAGGGACTTGATGCTCTGCAGTCCCTCAAACGGTTGATGTAGATGGAGTATGTTCTCCTCCTTTCTTCATGAAGTCAGTGATTTTTCCTTTACATTTGCCAGATTAGAGAGAGAGGTCATTACCAACACACCATGCCACCAAGCCCTATATCTCCTTTCTACATTCTGACGCATTATTGTTTGATATCTGTACTGCTTTCGTGATGTCATCAACGAACTTGTAGCTGGCGTTGTTTGGAATCTGGAAACTCAGCCGTGGCTGTATAGAGAGTACGTAGGGGACTGAGGACACAGCCGTGGGTATACAGGGAGTACGTAGGAGGCAGAGGACAGAGCCGTGGTTGAACAGGGAGGACACTAGGGCGCTTAGGACACAGCCGTGGGAGTACAGGGAGAACAGTAGAGGGCTGCTAAACAACCATGGGTGTACAGGGAGTACAGTAGTTGGTTGAGGGCACAGCCGTGGGTGTACAGAGAACACACTAAGGGGCTGAGGACACAACCGTGGGTGTAACTGGAGTAAAATAAGGGGCTGAGGGCGCAGACGTGTGTGTACATGGAATACAGTAAGAGGCTGAGAGCACAGACGTGGGTGTGCATGGAGAACAGTGGGGGGCTGTGGACACAGCCGTGGGTGTACAGGGAATACAGTAGGGGGTTGAGGGCACATCCGTGGGTCTTCACGGCGTACAGTAATGTGTTGAGGGCACAGCCATTGGAGTATAGGGAGGACAGTAGTGGGCTGAGGGTACAGTCATGTGTGTACAGGGAGTATTGTCGGGTGTTCAGAACACATCCTTCAGCAGCTTTAGTGTTGATTCTTATTGTGGAGGAGGTAGTTTTAACCTATCTTCACGATTGTGGGTCAGAAATCTGAGGATCCAGTTGCAGAGGATGGAACCAAGACCAAGGTCGCGGAGTTTTGTGATTAGTCTGTAAGGGAGAATGATTTTGAAGGTGGAGCTTTAGTCAATGAGCAGGAGTCTGGTGTAGGTGTGCCTGTTGTCCAGATGTTACAGGGATGGGTGTAGGCTCGGATATGGCATCCGTTGTGAACCCGTTACATCAGTCGGCAAATTATAGTGCAGTAGGTCAGGCTGGGAGACTGGAGTTGGTGTAGGCAATAACCAGCCTCTCAAAGCACTTCATGATTATTGAGGTCGGAGTCACTGTATGGTCGTCTGTAAGGGCATGTTCCATGTGCTTTCTCACTTACAAGGATGATGATAGCCTTCTTGAATCAGTTTGGGACTTCGCCTTCTGGAGGGAGAGGCTGAAGTTGTATGTGAATACCTCTGCTCGTTGGTACAAACAGGATCTGTGTGCTCAGTCAGAAACACTGTCCAGGCCCATCACTTTCTTTGATTTGACTCATTGAAAAACTGACCTTGCCTGCAGCGGTGACAGCAGACACAGGTACATCTGGGGCTTTCAAGGCCAGTGTCAGCCCTCAGTGACAGTCACACAGTCATTTATGACCGACATCCCCTCCCCCCACCTCCCTCTGTCGTCTTCAACACAAAATGACATCACACAGTCAGCATTGAGACAGATTGTCATTAATAGACTGGGATCGTGCGCCATCAATTTTATGTCACCATAATGCGGTAAATTCATAATAAAATGGTGGGCAGGGTGTCAGTGCCAGTGGTGCAAGGAGTGAAGACTTTGCAGGTGTAATTCCAGCCTTCATGCTTTAACCTAAATGGAATCAAGCATGTTGAGCGTTGTGCCTTTTCAATAGTGGATAGTCCTTAAGTAGTCAGGAAGTGCCAGTTATTCGAACCATCTGACCTGGCGGCAGTGTTACCAGGTTTGCAGATGATACAATGATGATTGGATAGGCAGGTGATATTGAGGAAGTGGGGAGGCTGCAGAAAGACTTGGACAGATTAGGACACTGGGAAAACACGTGGCTGATGGAAGACAATATGGGAACATGTGAGATTATGTACTTCAGTAGGGGGAATACAGGCAGATACTATGTTCTAAAAGCCTTCATGAAATCTGAAGCACAAAAGGAGTTTGGAGTCCTCACCCTCTCTTACTGTTAATGCGCAGGTGCAGTTGGCAGTTAGGAAAGCAAATGTAATGCTAACGTTCATTTCAAGAGAGTGTGAATATAAGGGCGGAGATATACTGCTGAGAATGTAATGGGCTATGGTCAGACAGCATTTGGATTATTGCCAGCTGTTCTGGGGAAGGATCTACGGGTGTTGGACATGATCTATCCTGGGAATGATGGCTTGTCATATGAGCTCTATATGAGGGCTCTATGTCTGTACTCAATGGAATTTAGAAGAATGGGGGAGGCGCAACTGATTGAAACTGAGTGATTACTGCAACGATTGATATAGTTAGAGTATAGAAGATATTTACACTAGTTTTAGAGACTAAGACAAATGTCACAGTTTCACAGTGAAGAGATAGGCTGAATGGCCTAAATCTATTGCTATATCTCATGCCCTTAAGATCATGCAGTCTATTATTCAGTGCAGAATTGTAAGTCTCAGACCTACTCTTGTAACCCGTGTATCTGTATGTTGATTTGACTTCACCCTCTGGTCAATGGTAACCCCTGTAATATGAACGGTGGGAGGATTCAGTGTTAGCCAGTAGCGCAGTAATATGTTGAATATAAGCTGCTGTCTGCGAGTCTCATCTAGCGGGAGTACATTGTCTCTACGATGATTGTCATTTT